>NC_135805.1:5378112-5577161 GCF_964213995.1 Mustelus asterias | reverse complement strand
ATTCCCCACTCTGTATTAATCCACTCAGAGGATACATTCCCCACTCTGTATTAATCCCCACACTGAGAATACATTCCCCACTCTGTATTAATCCACACACTGAGGATACATTCCCCACTCTGTATTAATCCACACACTGAGAATACATTCCCCACTCTGTATTAATCCCACACTGAGAATACATTCCCCACTCTGTATTAATCCCCACACTGAGAATACATTCCCCACTCTGTATTAATCCCCACACAGAGGATACATTCCCCACGCTGTATTAATCCCCACACTGAGGATACATTCCCCACTCTGTATTAATCCCCACACCGAGGATACATTCCCCACTCTGTATTAATCCCCACACTGAGAATACATTCCCCACTCTGTATTAATCCACACACAGAGGATACATTCCCCACTCTGTATTAATCCCCACACTGAGAATACATTCCCCACTCTGTATTAATCCCACACTGAGAATACATTCCCCACTCTGTATTAATCCCCACACTGAGGATACATTCCCCACTCTGTATTAATCCCCACACTGAGAATACATTCCCCACTCTGTATTAATCCCACACACTGAGAATACATTCCCCACTCTGTATTAATCCCACACTGAGAATACATTCCCCACTCTGTATTAATCCCCACACTGAGAATACATTCCCCACTCTGTATTAATCCAACACTGAGGATACATTCCCCACTCTGTATTAATCCCCACACTGAGAATACATTCCCCACTCTGTATTAATCCCACACTGAGAATACATTCCCCACTCTGTATTAATCCACACACTGAGAAAACATTCCCCACTCTGTATTAATCCCACACTGAGAATACATTCCCCACTCTGTATTAATCCCCACACTGAGAATACATTCCCCACTCTGTATTAATCCACACACTGAGGATACATTCCCCACTCTGTATTAATTCCACACACTGAGAATACATTCCCCACTCTGTATTAATCCCCACACTGAGAATACATTCCCCACTCTGTATTAATCCACACACTGAGAATACATTCCCCACTCTGTATTAATCCCCACACTGAGAATACATTCCCCACTCTGTATTAATCCCACGCTGAGGATACATTCCCCACTCTGTATTAATTCCACACACTGAGGATACATTCCCCACTCTGTATTAATCCCCACACTGAGAATACATTCCCCACTCTGTATTAATCCACTCAGAGGATACATTCCCCACTCTGTATTAATCCCCACACTGAGAATACATTCCCCACTCTGTATTAATCCACACACTGAGGATACATTCCCCACTCTGTATTAATCCCCACACTGAGAATACATTCCCCACTCTGTATTAATCCACACACTGAGAATACATTCCCCACTCTGTATTAATCCCCACACTGAGAATACATTCCCCACTCTGTATTAATCCAACACTGAGGATACATTCCCCACTCTGTATTAATCCCCACACTGAGAATACATTCCCCACTCTGTATTAATCCCACACTGAGAATACATTCCCCACTCTGTATTAATCCCCACACTGAGAATACATTCCCCACTCTGTATTAATCCGCACACTGAGAATACATTCCCCACTCTGTATTAATCCCCACACTGAGGATACATTCCCCACTCTGTATTAATCCCCACACAGAGGATACATTCCCCACTCTGTATTAATCCACACACTGAGAATACATTCCCCACTCTGTATTAATCCCCACACTGAGAATACATTCCCCACTCTGTATTAATCCACACACTGAGAATACATTCCCCACTCTGTATAAATCCCCACACTGAGAATACATTCCCCACTCTGTATTAATCCCCACACTGAGGATACATTCCCCACTCTGTATTAATCCACACACTGAGAATACATTAACCACTCTGTATTAATCCCACACTGAGAATACATTCCCCACTCTGTATTAATCCCCACACTGAGGATACATTCCCCACTCTGTATTAATCCACACACTGAGAATACATTAACCACTCTGTATTAATCCCACACTGAGAATACATTCCCCACTCTGTAACTGAGAATACATTCCCCACTCTGTATTAATCCCCACACTGAGAATACATTCCCCACTCTGTATTAATCCCCACACAGAGGATACATTCCCCACGCTGTATTAATCCCCACACTGAGGATACATTCCCCACTCTGTATTAATCCCCACACCGAGGATACATTCCCCACTCTGTATTAATCCCCACACTGAGAATACATTCCCCACTCTGTATTAATCCACACACAGAGGATACATTCCCCACTCTGTATTAATCCCCACACTGAGAATACATTCCCCACTCTGTATTAATCCCACACTGAGAATACATTCCCCACTCTGTAT
Organism: Mustelus asterias; assembly: GCF_964213995.1. Classification (NCBI taxonomy): domain Eukaryota; kingdom Metazoa; phylum Chordata; class Chondrichthyes; order Carcharhiniformes; family Triakidae; genus Mustelus; species Mustelus asterias. The sequence continues at coordinate 5,574,801 of NC_135805.1, read as the reverse complement.
TAATCCACACACTGAGGATACATTCCCCACTCTGGATTAATCCCCACACTGAGAATACATTCCCCACTCTGTATTAATCCCACACACTGAGAATACATTCCCCACTCTGTATTAATCCCACACTGAGAATACATTCCCCACTCTGTATTAATCCCCACACTGAGAATACATTCCCCACTCTGTATTAATCCAACACTGAGGATACATTCCCCACTCTGTATTAATCCCCACACTGAGAATACATTCCCCACTCTGTATTAATCCCACACTGAGAATACATTCCCCACTCTGTATTAATCCACACACTGAGAAAACATTCCCCACTCTGTATTAATCCCACACTGAGAATACATTCCCCACTCTGTATTAATCCCCACACTGAGAATACATTCCCCCACTCTGTATTAATCCACACACTGAGGATACATTCCCCACTCTGTATTAATCCCACGCTCAGGATACATTCCCCACTCTGTATTAATTCCACACACTGAGAATACATTCCCCACTCTGTATTAATCCCCACACTGAGAATACATTCCCCACTCTGTATTAATCCACACACTGAGGATACATTCCCCACTCTGTATTAATCCCACGCTGAGGATACATTCCCCACTCTGTATTAATTCCACACACTGAGAATACATTCCCCACTCTGTATTAATCCCCACACTGAGGATACATTCCCCACTCTGTATTAATCCCCACACTGAGGATACATTCCCCACTCTGTATTAATCCCCACACTGAGAATACATTCCCCACTCTGTATTAATCCCCACACTGAGAATACATTCCCCACTCTGTATTAATCCCCACACTGAGAATACATTCCCCACTCTGTATTAATCCCACACTGAGAATACATTCCCCACTCTGTATTAATCCCACGCTGAGGATACATTCCCCACTCTGTATTAATTCCACACACTGAGAATACATTCCCCACTCTGTATTAATCCCCACACTGAGGATACATTCCCCACTCTGTATTAATCCCACACACTGAGAATACATTCCCCACTCTGTATTAATCCCCACACTGAGGATACATTCCCCACTCTGTATTAATCCCCACACTGAGAATACATTCCCCACTCTGGATTAATCCACACACAGAGGATACATTCCCCACTCTGTATTAATCCCCACACTGAGAATACATTCCCCACTCTGTATTAATCCACACACTGAGGATACATTCCCGACTCTGTATTAATCCCCACACTGAGAATACATTCCCCACTCTGTATTAATCCACACACTGAGAATACATTCCCCACTCTGTATTAATCCCCACACTGAGAATACATTCCCCACTCTGAATTAATCCCCACACAGAGAATACATTCCCCACTCTGTATTAATCCACACACTGAGGATACATTCCCCACTCTGTATTAATCCACACACAGAGGATACATTCCCCACTCTGTATTAATCCCCACACTGAGGATACATTCCCCACTCTGTATTAATCCCCACACTTCCCACACTGAGAATACATTCCCCACTCTGTATTAATCCACACACTGAGAATACATTCCCCACTCTGTATTAATCCCCACACTGAGAATACATTCCCCACTCTGTATTAATCCCCACACTGAGAATACATTCCCCACTCTGTATTAATCCCCACACTGAGGATACATTCCCCACTCTGTATTAATTCCCACACTGAGGATACATTCCCCACTCTGTATTAATCCCCACACTGAGGATACATTCCCCACTCTGTATTAATCCCCACACTGAGAATACATTCCCCGCTCTGTATTAATCCCCACACTGAGGATACATTCCCCACTCTGTATTAATCCCCACACTGAGGATACATTCCCCACTCTGTATTAATCCCCACACAGAGGATACATTCCCCACTCTGTATTAATCCCCACACTGAGGATACATTCCCCACTCTGTATTAATCCCCACACTGAGAATACATTCCCCACTCTGTATTAATCCCCACACTGAGAATACATTCCCCACTCTGTATTAATCCCACACACTGAGAATACATTCCCCACTCTGTATTAATCCCACACACTGAGAATACATTCCCCACTCTGTATTAATCCCACACACTGAGAATACATTCCCCACTCTGTATTAATCCCCACACTGAGGATACATTCCCCACTCTGTATTAATCCCCACACTGAGAATACATTCCCCACTCTGTATTAATCCCCACACTGAGGATACATTCCCCACTCTGTATTAATCCCACACACGGAGGATACATTCCCCACTCTGTATTAATCCCACACTGAGAATACATTCCCCATTCTGTATTAATCCACACACTGAGAATACATTCCCCACTCTGTATTAATCCCCACACTGAGGATACATTCCCCACTCTGTATTAATCCCCACACTGAGAATACATTCCCCACTCTGTATTAATCCCCACACTGAGAATACATTCCCCACTCTGTATTAATCCACACACTGAGAATACATTCCCCACTCTGTATTAATCCACACACTGAGAATACATTCCCCACTCTGTATTAATCCACACACTGAGAATACATTCCCCACTCTGAATTAATCCACACACTGAGAATACATTCCCCACTCTGTATTAATCCCCACACTGAGAATACATTCCCCACTCTGTATTAATCCACACACTGAGAATACATTCCCCACTCTGTATTAATCCACACACTGAGGATACATTCCCCACTCTGTATTAATCCCCACACTGAGAATACATTCCCCACTCTGTATTAATCCCCACACTGAGGATACATTCCCCACTCTGTATTAATCCACACACAGAGGATACATTCCCCACTCTGTATTAATCCCCACACTGAGAATACATTCCCCACTCTGTATTAATCCCCACACTGAGAATACATTCCCCACTCTGTATTAATCCACACACTGAGGATACATTCCCCACTCTGTATTAATCCCCACACTGAGAATACATTCCCCACTCTGTATTAATCCCCACACTGAGGATACATTCCCCACTCTGTATTAATCCACACACTGAGAATACATTCCCCACTCTGTATTAATCCCCACACTGAGAATACATTCCCCACTCCGTATTAATCCACACACTGAGGATACATTCCCCACTCTGTATTAATCCCCACACTGAGAATACATTCCCCACTCTGTATTAATCTCCACACTGAGGATACATTCCCCACTCTGTATTAATCCCCACACTGAGAATACATTCCCCACTCTGTATTAATCCACACACTGAGGATACATTCCCCACTCTGTATTAATCCACACACTGAGAATACATTCCCCACTCTGTATTAATCCCCACACTGAGGATACATTCCCCACTCTGTATTAATCCCCACACTGAGAATACATTCCCCACTCTGTATTAATCCACACACTGAGGATACATTCCCCACTCTGTATTAATCCACACACTGAGGATACATTCCCCACTCTGTATTAATCCCCACACTGAGAATACATTCCCCACTCTGTATTAATCCCAACACTGAGAATACATTCCCCACTCTGTATTAATCCCCACACTGAGGATACATTCCCCACTCTGTATTAATCCCCACACTGAGGATATATTCCCCACTCTGTATTAATCCCCACACTGAGGATACATTCCCCACTCTGTATTAATTCCACGCTGAGGATACATTCCCCACTCTGTATTAATCCCCACACTGAGGATACATTCCCCACTCTGTATTAATCCCCACACTGAGGAAACATTCCCCACTCTGTATTAATCCCCACACTGAGGATACATTCCCCACTCTGTATTAATTCCACGCTGAGGATACATTCCCCACTCTGTATTAATCCCCACACTGAGAATACATTCCCCACTCTGTATTAATCCACACACTGAGAATACATTCCCCACTCTGTATTAATCCCCACACTGAGGATACATTCGCCACTCTGTATTAATCCCCACACTGAGAATACATTCCCCACTCTGTATTAATCCCCACACTGAGAATACATTCCCCACTCTGTATTAATCCCCACACTGAGAATACATTCCCCACTCTGTATTAATCCCCACACTGAGAATACATTCCCCACTCTGTATTAATCCCACACTGAGAATACATTCCCCACTCTGTATTAATCCCCACACTGAGAATACATTCCCCACTCTGTATTAATCCAACACTGAGGATACATTCCCCACTCTGTATTAATCCCCACACTGAGAATACATTCCCCACTCTGTATTAATCCCACACTGAGAATACATTCCCCACTCTGTATTAATCCACACACTGAGAAAACATTCCCCACTCTGTATTAATCCCACACTGAGAATACATTCCCCACTCTGTATTAATCCCCACACTGAGAATACATTCCCCACTCTGTATTAATCCACACACTGAGGATACATTCCCCACTCTGTATTAATCCCACGCTCAGGATACATTCCCCACTCTGTATTAATTCCACACACTGAGAATACATTCCCCACTCTGTATTAATCCCCACACTGAGAATACATTCCCCACTCTGTATTAATCCACACACTGAGGATACATTCCCCACTCTGTATTAATCCCACGCTGAGGATACATTCCCCACTCTGTATTAATTCCACACACTGAGAATACATTCCCCACTCTGTATTAATCCCCACACTGAGGATACATTCCCCACTCTGTATTAATCCCCACACTGAGGATACATTCCCCACTCTGTATTAATCCCCACACTGAGAATACATTCCCCACTCTGTATTAATCCCCACACTGAGAATACATTCCCCACTCTGTATTAATCCCCACACTGAGAATACATTCCCCACTCTGTATTAATCCCACACTGAGAATACATTCCCCACTCTGTATTAATCCCACGCTGAGGATACATTCCCCACTCTGTATTAATTCCACACACTGAGAATACATTCCCCACTCTGTATTAATCCCCACACTGAGGATACATTCCCCACTCTGTATTAATCCCACACACTGAGAATACATTCCCCACTCTGTATTAATCCCCACACTGAGGATACATTCCCCACTCTGTATTAATCCCCACACTGAGGATACATTCCCCACTCTGTATTAATTCCCACACTGAGGATACATTCCCCACTCTGTATTAATCCCCACACTGAGGATACATTCCCCACTCTGTATTAATCCCCACACTGAGAATACATTCCCCACTCTGTATTAATCCCCACACTGAGGATACATTCCCCACTCTGTATTAATCCCCACACTGAGGATACATTCCCCACTCTGTATTAATCCCCACACAGAGGATACATTCCCCACTCTGTATTAATCCCCACACTGAGGATACATTCCCCACTCTGTATTAATCCCCACACTGAGAATACATTCCCCACTCTGTATTAATCCCCACACTGAGAATACATTCCCCACTCTGTATTAATCCCACACACTGAGAATACATTCCCCACTCTGTATTAATCCCACACACTGAGAATACATTCCCCACTCTGTATTAATCCCACACACTGAGAATACATTCCCCACTCTGTATTAATCCCCACACTGAGGATACATTCCCCACTCTGTATTAATCCCCACACTGAGAATACATTCCCCACTCTGTATTAATCCCCACACTGAGGATACATTCCCCACTCTGTATTAATCCCACACACGGAGGATACATTCCCCACTCTGTATTAATCCCACACTGAGAATACATTCCCCACTCTGTATTAATCCACACACTGAGAATACATTCCCCACTCTGTATTAATCCCCACACTGAGGATACATTCCCCACTCTGTATTAATCCCCACACTGAGAATACATTCCCCACTCTGTATTAATCCCCACACTGAGAATACATTCCCCACTCTGTATTAATCCACACACTGAGAATACATTCCCCACTCTGTATTAATCCACACACTGAGAATACATTCCCCACTCTGTATTAATCCACACACTGAGAATACATTCCCCACTCTGTATTAATCCACACACTGAGAATACATTCCCCACTCTGTATTAATCCCCACACTGAGAATACATTCCCCACTCTGTATTAATCCACACACTGAGAATACATTCCCCACTCTGTATTAATCCACACACTGAGGATACATTCCCCACTCTGTATTAATCCCCACACTGAGAATACATTCCCCACTCTGTATTAATCCCCACACTGAGGATACATTCCCCACTCTGTATTAATCCACACACAGAGGATACATTCCCCACTCTGTATTAATCCCCACACTGAGAATACATTCCCCACTCTGTATTAATCCCCACACTGAGAATACATTCCCCACTCTGTATTAATCCACACACTGAGGATACATTCCCCACTCTGTATTAATCCCCACACTGAGAATACATTCCCCACTCTGTATTAATCCCCACACTGAGGATGCATTCCCCACTTTGTATTAATCCACACACTGAGAATACATTCCCCACTCTGTATTAATCCCCACACTGAGAATACATTCCCCACTCCGTATTAATCCACACACTGAGGATACATTCCCCACTCTGTATTAATCCCCACACTGAGAATACATTCCCCACTCTGTATTAATCTCCACACTGAGGATACATTCCCCACTCTGTATTAATCCCCACACTGAGAATACATTCCCCACTCTGTATTAATCCACACACTGAGGATACATTCCCCACTCTGTATTAATCCACACACTGAGAATACATTCCCCACTCTGTATTAATCCCCACACTGAGGATACATTCCCCACTCTGTATTAATCCCCACACTGAGAATACATTCCCCACTCTGTATTAATCCACACACTGAGGATACATTCCCCACTCTGTATTAATCCACACACTGAGGATACATTCCCCACTCTGTATTAATCCCCACACTGAGAATACATTCCCCACTCTGTATTAATCCCAACACTGAGAATACATTCCCCACTCTGTATTAATCCCCACACTGAGGATACATTCCCCACTCTGTATTAATCCCCACACTGAGGATATATTCCCCACTCTGTATTAATCCCCACACTGAGGATACATTCCCCACTCTGTATTAATTCCACGCTGAGGATACATTCCCCACTCTGTATTAATCCCCACACTGAGGATACATTCCCCACTCTGTATTAATCCCCACACTGAGGAAACATTCCCCACTCTGTATTAATCCCCACACTGAGGATACATTCCCCACTCTGTATTAATTCCACGCTGAGGATACATTCCCCACTCTGTATTAATCCCCACACTGAGAATACATTCCCCACTCTGTATTAATCCACACACTGAGAATACATTCCCCACTCTGTATTAATCCCCACACTGAGGATACATTCCCCACTCTGTATTAATCCCCACACTGAGAATACATTCCCCACTCTGTATTAATCCCCACACTGAGAATACATTCCCCACTCTGTATTAATCCCCACACTGAGAATACATTCCCCACTCTGTATTAATCCCACACTGAGGATACATTCCCCACTCTGTATTAATCCCCACACTGAGAATACATTCCCCACTCTGTATTAATCCCCACACTGAGGATACATTCCCCACTCTGTATTAATCCCCACACAGAGGATACATTCCCCACTCTGTATTAATCCACACACTGAGGATACATTCCCCACTCTGTATTAATCCCCACACTGAGGATACATTCCCCACTCTGTATTAATCCCCACACAGAGGATACATTCCCCACTCTGTATTAATCCCCACACTGAGAATACATTCCCCACTCTGTATTAATCCCCACACTGAGGATACATTCCCCACTCTGTATTAATCCCACACACGGAGGATACATTCCCCACTCTGTATTAATCCCACACTGAGAATACATTCCCCACTCTGTATTAATCCACACACTGAGAATACATTCCCCACTCTGTATTAATCCCCACACTGAGGATACATTCCCCACTCTGTATTAATCCCCACACTGAGGATACATTCCCCACTCTGTATTAATCCCCACACTGAGAATACATTCCCCACTCTGTATTAATCCACACACTGAGAATACATTCCCCACTCTGTGTTAATCCACACACTGAGAATACATTCCCCACTCTGTATTAATCCACACACTGAGAATACATTCCCCACTCTGTATTAATCCACACACTGAGAATACATTCCCCACTCTGTATTAATCCCCACACTGAGAATACATTCCCCACTCTGTATTAATCCACACACTGAGAATACATTCCCCACTCTGTATTAATCCACACACTGAGGATACATTCCCCACTCTGAATTAATCCCCACACTGAGAATACATTCCCCACTCTGTATTAATCCCCACACTGAGAATACATTCCCCACTCTGTATTAATCCCCACACTGAGGATACATTCCCCACTCTGTGTTAATCCACACACAGAGGATACATTCCCCACTCTGTATTAATCCCCACACTGAGAATACATTCCCCACTCTGTATTAATCCCCACACTGAGGATACATTCCCCACTCTGTATTAATCCCCACACTGAGGATACATTCCCCACTCTGTATTAATCCCCACACTGAGGATACATTCCCCACTCTGTATTAATTCCACGCTGAGGATACATTCCCCATTCTGTATTAATCCCCACACTGAGGAAACATTCCCCACTCTGTATTAATCCCCACACTGAGGAAACATTCCCCACTCTGTATTAATCCACACACTGAGGATACATTCCCAACTCTGTATTAATCCCCACACTGAGAATACATTCCCCACTCTGTATTAATCCCCACACTGAGAATACATTCCCCACTCTGTGTTAATCCACACACAGAGGATACATTCCCCACTCTGTATTAATCCCCACACTGAGAATACATTCCCCACTCTGTATTAATCCCCACACTGAGGATACATTCCCCACTCTGTATTAATCCCCACACTGAGGATACATTCCCCACTCTGTATTAATCCACACACTGAGGATACATTCCCCACTCTGTATTAATCCACACACTGAGGATACATTCCCCACTCTGTATTAATTCCACGCTGAGGATACATTCCCCACTCTGTATTAATCCCCACACTGAGGATACATTCCCCACTCTGTATTAATCCCCACACTGAGAATACATTCCCCACTCTGTATTAATCCCCACACTGAGGATACATTCCCCACTCTGTATTAATCCCCACACAGAGGATACATTCCCCACTCTGTATTAATCCCCACACTGAGGATACATTCCCCACTCTGTATTAATCCCCACACTGAGAATACATTCCCCACTCTGTATTAATCCCCACACTGAGAATACATTCCCCACTCTGTATTAATCCCACACACTGAGAATACATTCCCCACTCTGTATTAATCCCACACACTGAGAATACATTCCCCACTCTGTATTAATCCCACACACTGAGAATACATTCCCCACTCTGTATTAATCCCCACACTGAGGATACATTCCCCACTCTGTATTAATCCCCACACTGAGAATACATTCCCCACTCTGTATTAATCCCCACACTGAGGATACATTCCCCACTCTGTATTAATCCCACACACGGAGGATACATTCCCCACTCTGTATTAATCCCACACTGAGAATACATTCCCCACTCTGTATTAATCCACACACTGAGAATACATTCCCCACTCTGTATTAATCCCCACACTGAGGATACATTCCCCACTCTGTATTAATCCCCACACTGAGAATACATTCCCCACTCTGTATTAATCCCCACACTGAGAATACATTCCCCACTCTGTATTAATCCACACACTGAGAATACATTCCCCACTCTGTATTAATCCACACACTGAGAATACATTCCCCACTCTGTATTAATCCACACACTGAGAATACATTCCCCACTCTGTATTAATCCACACACTGAGAATACATTCCCCACTCTGTATTAATCCCCACACTGAGAATACATTCCCCACTCTGTATTAATCCACACACTGAGAATACATTCCCCACTCTGTATTAATCCACACACTGAGGATACATTCCCCACTCTGTATTAATCCCCACACTGAGAATACATTCCCCACTCTGTATTAATCCCCACACTGAGGATACATTCCCCACTCTGTATTAATCCACACACAGAGGATACATTCCCCACTCTGTATTAATCCCCACACTGAGAATACATTCCCCACTCTGTATTAATCCCCACACTGAGAATACATTCCCCACTCTGTATTAATCCACACACTGAGGATACATTCCCCACTCTGTATTAATCCCCACACTGAGAATACATTCCCCACTCTGTATTAATCCCCACACTGAGGATACATTCCCCACTCTGTATTAATCCACACACTGAGAATACATTCCCCACTCTGTATTAATCCCCACACTGAGAATACATTCCCCACTCCGTATTAATCCACACACTGAGGATACATTCCCCACTCTGTATTAATCCCCACACTGAGAATACATTCCCCACTCTGTATTAATCTCCACACTGAGGATACATTCCCCACTCTGTATTAATCCCCACACTGAGAATACATTCCCCACTCTGTATTAATCCACACACTGAGGATACATTCCCCACTCTGTATTAATCCACACACTGAGAATACATTCCCCACTCTGTATTAATCCCCACACTGAGGATACATTCCCCACTCTGTATTAATCCCCACACTGAGAATATATTCCCCACTCTGTATTAATCCACACACTGAGGATACATTCCCCACTCTGTATTAATCCACACACTGAGGATACATTCCCCACTCTGTATTAATCCCCACACTGAGAATACATTCCCCACTCTGTATTAATCCCAACACTGAGAATACATTCCCCACTCTGTATTAATCCCCACACTGAGGATACATTCCCCACTCTGTATTAATCCCCACACTGAGGATACATTCCCCACTCTGTATTAATCCCCACACTGAGGATACATTCCCCACTCTGTATTAATTCCACGCTGAGGATACATTCCCCACTCTGTATTAATCCCCACACTGAGGATACATTCCCCACTCTGTATTAATCCCCACACTGAGGAAACATTCCCCACTCTGTATTAATCCCCACACTGAGGATACATTCCCCACTCTGTATTAATTCCACGCTGAGGATACATTCCCCACTCTGTATTAATCCCCACACTGAGAATACATTCCCCACTCTGTATTAATCCACACACTGAGAATACATTCCCCACTCTGTATTAATCCCCACACTGAGGATACATTCCCCACTCTGTATTAATCCCCACACTGAGAATACATTCCCCACTCTGTATTAATCCCCACACTGAGAATACATTCCCCACTCTGAATTAATCCCCACACTGAGAATACATTCCCCACTCTGTATTAATCCCCACACTGAGAATACATTCCCCACTCTGTATTAATCCCACACTGAGGATACATTCCCCACTCTGTATTAATCCCCACACTGAGAATACATTCCCCACTCTGTATTAATCCCCACACTGAGGATACATTCCCCACTCTGTATTAATCCCCACACAGAGGATACATTCCCCACTCTGTATTAATCCCCACACTGAGGATACATTCCCCACTCTGTATTAATCCCCACACTGAGGATACATTCCCCACTCTGTATTAATCCCCACACTGAGGATACATTCCCCACTCTGTATTAATTCCACGCTGAGGATACATTCCCCACTCTGTATTAATCCCCACACTGAGGAAACATTCCCCACTCTGTATTAATCCACACACTGAGGATACATTCCCCACTCTGTATTAATCCCCACACTGAGAATACATTCCCCACTCTGTATTAATCCCAACACTGAGAATACATTCCCCACTCTGTATTAATCCCCACACTGAGGATACATTCCCCACTCTGTATTAATCCCCACACTGAGGATACATTCCCCACTCTGTATTAATCCCCACACTGAGGATACATTCCCCACTCTGTATTAATTCCACGCTGAGGATACATTCCCCACTCTGTATTAATCCCCACACTGAGGATACATTCCCCACTCTGTATTAATCCCCACACTGAGGAAACATTCCCCACTCTGTATTAATCCCCACACTGAGGATACATTCCCCACTCTGTATTAATTCCACGCTGAGGATACATTCCCCACTCTGTATTAATCCCCACACTGAGAATACATTCCCCACTCTGTATTAATCCACACACTGAGAATACATTCCCCACTCTGTATTAATCCCCACACTGAGGATACATTCCCCACTCTGTATTAATCCCCACACTGAGAATACATTCCCCACTCTGTATTAATCCCCACACTGAGAATACATTCCCCACTCTGTATTAATCCCCACACTGAGAATACATTCCCCACTCTGTATTAATCCCCACACTGAGAATACATTCCCCACTCTGTATTAATCCCACACTGAGGATACATTCCCCACTATGTATTAATCCCCACACTGAGAATACATTCCCCACTCTGTATTAATCCCCACACTGAGGATACATTCCCCACTCTGTATTAATCCCCACACAGAGGATACATTCCCCACTCTGTATTAATCCACACACTGAGGATACATTCCCCACTCTGTATTAATCCCCACACTGAGGATACATTCCCCACTCTGTATTAATCCCCACACAGAGGATACATTCCCCACTCTGTATTAATCCCCACACTGAGAATACATTCCCCACTCTGTATTAATCCCCACACTGAGGATACATTCCCCACTCTGTATTAATCCCACACATTGAGGATACATTCCCCACTCTGTATTAATCCCCACACTGAGAATACATTCCCCACTCTGTATTAATCCCCACACTGAGGATACATTCCCCACTCTGTATTAATCCCCACACTGAGGATACATTCCCCACTCTGTATTAATCCCCACACTGAGAATACATTCCCCACTCTGTATTAATCCACACACTGAGAATACATTCCCCACTCTGTATTAATCCACACACTGAGAATACATTCCCCACTCTGTATTAATCCACACACTGAGAATACATTCCCCACTCTGTATTAATCCACACACTGAGAATACATTCCCCACTCTGTATTAATCCCCACACTGAGAATACATTCCCCACTCTGTATTAATCCACACACTGAGAATACATTCCCCACTCTGTATTAATCCACACACTGAGGATACATTCCCCACTCTGTATTAATCCCCACACTGAGAATACATTCCCCACTCTGTATTAATCCCCACACTGAGAATACATTCCCCACTCTGTATTAATCCCCACACTGAGGATACATTCCCCACTCTGTGTTAATCCACACACAGAGGATACATTCCCCACTCTGTATTAATCCCCACACTGAGAATACATTCCCCACTCTGTATTAATCCCCACACTGAGGATACATTCCCCACTCTGTATTAATCCCCACACTGAGGATACATTCCCCACTCTGTATTAATCCCCACACTGAGGATACATTCCCCACTCTGTATTAATTCCACGCTGAGGATACATTCCCCACTCTGTATTAATCCCCACACTGAGGAAACATTCCCCACTCTGTATTAATCCCCACACTGAGGAAACATTCCCCACTCTGTATTAATCCACACACTGAGGATACATTCCCAACTCTGTATTAATCCCCACACTGAGAATACATTCCCCACTCTGTATTAATCCCCACACTGAGAATACATTCCCCACTCTGTATTAATCCCCACACTGAGGATACATTCCCCACTCTGTATTAATCCCCACACTGAGGATACATTCCCCACTCTGTATTAATCCACACACTGAGGATACATTCCCCACTCCGTATTAATCCACACACTGAGGATACATTCCCCACTCTGTATTAATTCCACGCTGAGGATACATTCCCCACTCTGTATTAATCCCCACACTGAGGAAACATTCCCCACTCTGTATTAATCCCCACACTGAGGATACATTCCCCACTCTGTATTAATTCCACGCTGAGGATACATTCCCCACTCTGTATTAATCCCCACACTGAGAATACATTCCCCACTCTGTATTAATCCCCACACTGAGAATACATTCCCCACTCTGTATGAATCCCACACTGAGGATACATTCCCCACTCTGTATTAATCCCACACTGAGAATACATTCCCCACTCTGTATTAATCCCCACACTGAGAATACATTCCCCACTCTGTATTAATCCCACACTGAGAATACATTCCCCACTCTGTATTAATCCCCACACTGAGAATACATTCCCACTCTGTATTAATCCCCACACTGAGAATACATTCCCCACTCTGTATTAATCCCCACACTGAGGATACATTCCCCACTCTGTATTAATCCACACACTGAGAATACATTCCCCACTCTGTATTAATCCACACACTGAGAATACATTCCCCACTCTGTATTAATTCCCACACTGAGGATACATTCCCCACTCTGTATTAATCCCCACACTGAGGATACATTCCCCACTCTGTATTAATCCCCACACTGAGAATACATTCCCCACTCTGTATTAATCCACACACTGAGAATACATTCCCCACTCTGAATTAATCCCCACACTGAGGATACATTCCCCACTCTGTATTAATCCCACACACTGAGAATACATTCCCCACTCTGTATTAATCCCCACACTGAGGATACATTCCCCACTCTGTATTAATCCCCACACTGAGAATACATTCCCCACTCTGTATGAATCCACACACAGAGGATACATTCCCCACTCTGTATTAATCCCCACACTGAGAATACATTCCTCACTCTGTATTAATCCACACACTGAGAATACATTCCCCACTCTGTATTAATCCCCACACTGAGAATACATTCCCCACTCTGTATTAATCCACACACAGAGGATACATTCCCCACTCTGTATTCATCCCCACACACAGAATACATTCCCCACTCTGTATTAATCCCCACACTGAGAATACATTCCCCACTCTGTATTAATCCACACACTGAGGATACATTCCCCACTCTGTATTAATCCCCACACTGAGAATACATTCCCCACTCTGTATTAATCCCCACACTGAGGATACATTCCCCACTCTGTATTAATCCACACACTGAGAATACATTCCCCACTCTGTATTAATCCCCACACTGAGAATACATTCCCCACTCCGTATTAATCCACACACTGAGGATACATTCCCCACTCTGTATTAATCCCCACACTGAGAATACATTCCCCACTCTGTATTAATCCCCACACTGAGGATACATTCCCCACTCTGTATTAATCCCCACACTGAGAATACATTCCCCACTCTGTATTAATCCCCACACTGAGAATACATTCCCCACTCTGTATTAATCCCACACACTGAGAATACATTCCCCACTCTGTATTAATCCCACACACTGAGAATACATTCCCCACTCTGTATTAATCCACACACTGAGAATACATTCCCCACTCTGTATTAATCCCCACACTGAGAATACATTCCCCACTCTGTATTAATCCCCACACTGAGGATACATTCCCCACTCTGTATTAATCCCACACACGGAGGATACATTCCCCACTCTGTATTAATCCCACACTGAGAAAACATTCCCCACTCTGTATTAATCCACACACTGAGAATACATTCCCCACTCTGTATTAATCCCCACACTGAGGATACATTCCCCACTCTGTATTAATCCCCACACTGAGGATACATTCCCCACTCTGTATTAATCCCCACACTGAGAATACATTCCCCACTCTGTATTAATCCACACACTGAGAATACATTCCCCACTCTGTATTAATCCACACACTGAGAATACATTCCCCACTCTGTATTAATCCACACACTGAGAATACATTCCCCACTCTGTATTAATCCACACACTGAGAATACATTCCCCACTCTGTATTAATCCCCACACTGAGAATACATTCCCCACTCTGTATTAATCCACACACTGAGAATACATTCCCCACTCTGTATTAATCCACACACTGAGGATACATTCCCCACTCTGTATTAATCCCCACACTGAGAATACATTCCCCACTCTGTATTAATCCCCACACTGAGAATACATTCCCCACTCTGTATTAATCCCCACACTGAGGATACATTCCCCACTCTGTGTTAATCCACACACAGAGGATACATTCCCCACTCTGTATTAATCCCCACACTGAGAATACATTCCCCACTCTGTATTAATCCCCACACTGAGGATACATTCCCCACTCTGTATTAATCCCCACACTGAGGATACATTCCCCACTCTGTATTAATCCCCACACTGAGGATACATTCCCCACTCTGTATTAATCCCCACACTGAGAATACATTCCCTACTCTGTATTAATCCACACACTGAGAATACATTCCCCACTCTGTATTAATCCACACACTGAGGATACATTCCCCACTCTGTATTAATCCACACACTGAGGATACATTCCCCACTCTGTATTAATTCCACGCTGAGGATACATTCCCCACTCTGTATTAATACCCACACTGAGGAAACATTCCCCACTCTGTATTAATCCCCACACTGAGGATACATTCCCCACTCTGTATTAATTCCACGCTGAGGATACATTCCCCACTCTGTATTAATCCCCACACTGAGAATACATTCCCCACTCTGTATTAATCCCCACACTGAGAATACATTCCCCACTCTGTATGAATCCCACACTGAGGATACATTCCCCACTCTGTATTAATCCCGCACAGAGAATACATTCCCCACTCTGTATTAATCCCCACACTGAGAATACATTCCCCACTCTGTATTAATCCCACACTGAGAATACATTCCCCACTCTGTATTAATCCCCACACTGAGAATACATTCCCACTCTGTATTAATCCCCACACTGAGAATACATTCCCCACTCTGTATTAATCCCCACACTGAGGATACATTCCCCACTCTGTATTAATCCACACACTGAGAATACATTCCCCACTCTGTATTAATCCACACACTGAGAATACATTCCCCACTCTGTATTAATTCCCACACTGAGAATACATTCCCCACTCTGTATTAATTCCCACACTGAGAATACATTCCTCACTCTGTATTAATCCACACACTGAGAATACATTCCCCACTCTGTATTAATCCCCACACTGAGAATACATTCCCCACTCTGTATTAATCCCACACTGAGAATACATTCCCCACTCTGTATTAATCCACACACTGAGGATACATTCCCCAATCTGTATTAATCCACACACAGAGGATACATTCCCCACTCTGTATTAATCCCCACACTGAGGATACATTCCCCACTCTGTATTAATCCCCACACTGAAGATACATTCCCCACTCTGTATTAATCCCACACTGAGAATACATTCCCCACTCTGTATTAATCCCCACACTGAGAATACATTCCCCACTCTGTATTAATCCCCACACTGAGGATACATTCCCCACTCTGTATTAATCCCCACACAGAGGATACATTCCCCACTCTGTATTAATCCCCACACTGAGGATACATTCCCCACTCTGTATTAATCCCCACACTGAGGATACATTCCCCACTCTGTATTAATCCCCACACTGAGAATACATTCCCCACTCTGTATTAATCCCCACACTGAGGATACATTCCCCACTCTGTATTAATCCCCACACTGAGGATACATTCGCCGCTCTGTATTAATCCCCACACAGAGGATACATTCCCCACTCTGTATTAGTCCCCACACTGAGGATACATTCCCCACTCTGTATTAATCCCCACACTGAGAATACATTCCCCACTCTGTATTAATCCCCACACTGAGAATACATTCCCCACTCTGTATTAATCCCACACACTGAGAATACATTCCCCACTCTGTATTAATCCAACACACTGAGAATACATTCCACACTCTGTATTAATCCCACACACTGAGAATACATTCCCCACTCTGTATTAATCCACACACTGAGAATACATTCCCCACTCTGTATTAATCCCCACACTGAGAATATATTCCCCACTCTGTATTAATCCCCACACTGAGGATACATTCCCCACTCTGTATTAATCCCACACACGGAGGATACATTCCCCACGCTGTATTAATCCCACACTGAGAATACATTCCCCACTCTGTATTAATCCACACACTGAGAATACATTCCCCACTCTGTATTAATCCCCACACTGAGGATACATTCCCCACTCTGTATTAATCCCCACACTGAGGATACATTCCCCACTCTGTATTAATCCCCACACTGAGAATACATTCCCCACTCTGTATTAATCCACACACTGAGAATACATTCCCCACTCTGTATTAATCCACACACTGAGAATACATTCCCCACTCTGTATTAATCCACACACTGAGAATACATTCCCCACTCTGTATTAATCCACACACTGAGAATACATTCCCCACTCTGTATTAATCCCCACACTGAGAATACATTCCCCACTCTGTATTAATCCACACACTGAGAATACATTCCCCACTCTGTATTAATCCACACACTGAGGCGACATTCCCCACTCTGTATTAATCCCCACACTGAGAATACATTCCCCACTCTGTATTAATCCCCACACTGAGGATACATTCCCCACTCTGTGTTAATCCACACACAGAGGATACATTCCCCACTCTGTATTAATCCCCACACTGAGAATACATTCCCCACTCTGTATTAATCCCCACACTGAGAATACATTCCCCACTCTGTATTAATCCACACACTGAGGATACATTCCCCACTCTGTATTAATCCCCACACTGAGAATACATTCCCCACTCTGTATTAATCCCCACACTGAGGATACATTCCCCACTCTGTATTAATCCACACACTGAGAATACATTCCCCACTCTGTATTAATCCCCACACTGAGAATACATTCCCCACTCTGTATTAATCCACACACTGAGGATACATTCCCCACTCTGTATTAATCCACACACTGAGAATACATTCCCCACTCTGTATTAATCCCCACACTGAGAATACATTCCCCACTCTGTATTAATCCACACACTGAGAATACATTCCCCACTCTGTATTAATCCACACACTGAGGCGACATTCCCCACTCTGTATTAATCCCCACACTGAGAATACATTCCCCACTCTGTATTAATCCCCACACTGAGGATACATTCCCCACTCTGTGTTAATCCACACACAGAGGATACATTCCCCACTCTGTATTAATCCCCACACTGAGAATACATTCCCCACTCTGTATTAATCCCCACACTGAGAATACATTCCCCACTCTGTATTAATCCACACACTGAGGATACATTCCCCACTCTGTATTAATCCCCACACTGAGAATACATTCCCCACTCTGTATTAATCCCCACACTGAGGATACATTCCCCACTCTGTATTAATCCACACACTGAGAATACATTCCCCACTCTGTATTAATCCCCACACTGAGAATACATTCCCCACTCTGTATTAATCCACACACTGAGGATACATTCCCCACTCTGTATTAATCCCCACACTGAGAATACATTCCCCACTCTGTATTAATCCCCACACTGAGGATACATTCCCCACTCTGTATTAATCCCCACACTGAGAATACATTCCCCACTCTGTATTAATCCACACACTGAGGATACATTCCCCACTCTGTATTAATCCACACACTGAGAATACATTCCCCACTCTGTATTAATCCCCACACTGAGGATACATTCCCCACTCTGTATTAATCCCCACACTGAGAATACATTCCCCACTCTGTATTAATCCACACACTGAGGATACATTCCCCACTCTGTATTAATCCCCACACTGAGGATACATTCCCCACTCTGTATTAATCCCCACACTGAGGATACATTCCCCACTCTGTATTAATCCCCACACTGAGAATACATTCCCCACTCTGTATTAATCCCCACACTGAGAATACATTCCCCACTCTGTATTAATCCCCACACTGAGGATACATTCCCCACTCTGTATTAATGCACACACTGAGAATACATTCCCCACTCTGTATTAATCCCCACACTGAGGATACATTCCCCACTCTGTATTAATCCCCACACTGAGAATACATTCCCCACTCTGTATTAATCCACACACTGAGGATACATTCCCCACTCTGTATTAATCCCCACACTGAGAATACATTCCCCACTCTGTATTAATTCCCACACTGAGAATACATTCCCCACTCTGTATTAATCCCCACACTGAGGATACATTTCCCACTCTGTATTAATCCACACACTGAGAATACATTCCCCACTCTGTATTAATTCCCACACTGAGAATACATTCCCCACTCTGTATTAATCCCCACACTGAGGATTCATTCCCCACTCTGTATTAATCCACACACTGAGAATACATTCCCCACTCTGTATTAATCCCCACACTGAGGATACATTCCCCACTCTGTATTAATCCCCACACTGAGGATACATTCCCCACTCTGTATTATCCACACACTGAGAATACATTCCCCACTCTGTATTAATCCCACACTGAGAATACATTCCCCACTCTGTATTAATCCACACACTGAGAATACATTCCCCACTCTGTATTAATCCCCACACTGAGGATACATTCCCCACTCTGAATTAATTCCACGCTGAGGATACATTCCCCACTCTGTATTAATCCCCACACTGAGAATACATTCCCCACTCTGTATTAATCCCCACACTGAGAATACATTCCCCAGTCTGAATTAATTCCATGCTGAGGATGCATTCCCCACTCTGTATTAATCCACACACTGAGGATACATTCCCCACTCTGTATTAATCCCACACTGAAGATACATTCCCCACTCTGTATGAATCCACACACTGAGAATACATTCCCCACTCTGTATTAATCCACACACTGAGAATACATTCCCCACTCTGTATTAATCCACACACTGAGAATACATTCCCCACTCTGTATTAATCCCCACACTGAGAATACATTCCCCACTCTGTATTAATCCCCACACTGAGGATACATTCCCCACTCTGTATTAATCCCCACACTGAGAATACATTCCCCACTCTGTATTAATCCACACACTGAGGATACATTCCCCACTCTGTATTAATCCACACACTGAGAATACATTCCCCACTCTGTATTAATCCCCACACTGAGGATACATTCCCCACTCTGTATTAATCCCCACGCTGAGAATACATTCCCCACTCTGTATTAATCCACACACTGAGGATACATTCCCCACTCTGTATTAATCCACACACTGAGGATACATTCCCCACTCTGTATTAATCCACACACTGAGAATACATGCCCCACTCTGTATTAATCCCCACACTGAGAATACATTCCCCACTCTGTATTAATCCCCACACTGAGGATACATTCCCCACTCTGTATTAATCCCCACACTGAGGATACATTCCCCACTCTGTATTAATCCCCACACTGAGGATACATTCCCCACTCTGTATTAATTCCACGCTGAGGATACATTCCCCACTCTGTATTAATCCCCACACTGAGGATACATTCCCCACTCTGTATTAATCCCCACACTGAGGATACATTCCCCACTCTGTATTAATCCCCACACTGAGGATACATTCCCCACTCTGTATTAATTCCACGCTGAGGATACATTCCCCACTCTGTATTAATCCCCACACTGAGAATACATTCCCCACTCTGTATTAATCCCCACACTGAGAATACATTCCCCACTCTGTATTAATCCCACACTGAGGATACATTCCCCACTCTGTATTAATCCCACACTGAGAATACATTCCCCACTCTGTATTAATCCCCACACTGAGAATACATTCCCCACTCTGTATTAATCCCCACACTGAGAATACATTCCCCACTCTGTATTAATCACCACACTGAGGATACATTCCCCACTCTGTATTAATCCACACACTGAGAATACATTCCCCACTCTGTATTAATCCCCACACTGAGAATACATTCCCCACTGTGTATTAATCCACACACTGAGAATACATTCCCCACTCTGTATTAATCCACACACTGAGAATACATTCCTCACTCTGTATTAATCCACACACTGAGAATACATTCCCCACTCTGTATTAATACCCACACTGAGAATACATTCCCCACTCTGTATTAATCCCCACACTGAGGATACATTCCCCACTCTGTATTAATACCACACTGAGAATACATTCCCCACTTTGTATTAATCCCACACTGGGAATACATTCCCCACTCTGTATTAATCCCACACTGAGAATACATTCCCCACTCTGTATTAATCCCCACACTGAGAATACATTCCCCACTCTGTATTAATCCCCACACTGAGAATACATTCCCCACTCTGTATTAATCCCCACACTGAGAATACATTCCCCACTCTGTATTAATCCCCACACTGAGAATACATTCCCCACTCTATTAATCCCCACACTGAGGATACATTGCCCACTCTGTATTAATCCCCACACTGAGAATACATTCCCCACTCTGTATTAATCCCCACACTGAGAATACATTCCCCACTCTGTATTAATCCCCACACTGAGGATACATTCCCCACTCTGTATTAATCCCCACACTGAGAATACATTCCCCACTCTGTATTAATCCACACACTGAGAATACATTCCCCACTCTGTATTAATCCCCACACTGAGAATACATTCCCCACTCTGTATTAATCCCCACACTGAGGATACATTCCCCACTCTGTATTAAGCCCCACACTGAGGATACATTCCACACTCTGTATTAATCCCCACACTGAGGATACATTCCCCACTCTGTATTAATCCCCACACTGAGGATACATTCCCCACTCTGTATTAATCCACACACTGAGAATACATTCCCCACTCTGTATGAATCCCCACACTGGGGATACATTCCTCACTCTGTATTAATCCACACACTGAGAATACATTCCCCACTCTGTATTAATCCCCACACAGAGGATACATTCCCCACTCTGTATTAATCCACACACTGAGAATACATTCCCCACTCTGTACTAATCCCCACACAGAGGATACATTCCCCACTCTGTATTAATCCACACACTGAGAATACATTCCCCACTCTGTATTAATCCCCACACTGAGAATACATTCCCCACTCTGTATTAATCCACACACTGAGAATACATTCCCCACTCTGTATTTATCCCCACACTGAGAATACATTCCCCACTCTGTATTAATCCACACACTGAGGATACATTCCCCACTCTGTATTAATCCCCACACTGAGAATACATTCCCCACTCTGTATTAATCCCCACACTGAGAATATATTCCCCACTCTGTATTAATCCCCACACAGAGAATACATTCCCCACTCTGTATTAATCCACACACTGAGGATACATTCCCCACTCTGTATTAATCCACACACAGAGGATACATTCCCCACTCTGTATTAATCCCCACACTGAGGATACATTCCCCACTCTGTATTAATCCCCACACTGAGAATACATTCCCCACTCTGTATTAATCCACACACTGAGAATACATTCCCCACTCTGTATTAATCCCCACACTGAGAATATATTCCCCACTCTGTATTAATCCCCACACAGAGAATACATTCCCCACTCTGTATTAATCCACACACTGAGGATACATTCCCCACTCTGTATTAATCCACACACAGAGGATACATTCCCCACTCTGTATTAATCCCCACACTGAGGATACATTCCCCACTCTGTATTAATCCCCACACTGAGGATACATTCCCCACTCTGTATTAATCCCACACTGAGAATACATTCCCCACTCTGTATTAATCCACACACTGAGAATACATTCCCCACTCTGTATTAATCCCCACACTGAGGATACATTCCCCACTCTGTATTAATCCCCACACTGAGAATACATTCCCCACTCTGTATTAATCCCCACACTGAGGATACATTCCCCACTCTGTATTAATCCACACACTGAGGATACATTCCGCACTCTGTATTAATCCCCACACTGAGGATACATTCCCCACTCTGTATTAATCCCCACACTGAGGATACATTCCCCACTCTGTATTAATCCCCACACTGAGAATACATTCCCCACTCTGTATTAATCCCCACACTGAGGATACATTCCCCACTCTGTATTAATCCCCACACTGAGGATACATTCCCCACTCTGTATTAATCCCCACACAGAGGATACATTCCCCACTCTGTATTAATCCCCACACTGAGGATACATTCCCCACTCTGTATTAATCCCCACACTGAGAATACATTCCCCACTCTGTATTAATCCCCACACTGAGGATACATTCCCCACTCTGTATTAATCCCACACACTGAGAATACATTCCCAACTCTGTATTAATCCCACACACTGAGAATACATTCCCCACTCTGTATTAATCCCACACACTGAGAATACATTCCCCACTCTGTATTAATCCCCACACTGAGGATACATTCCCCACTCTGTATTAATCCCCACACTGAGGATACATTCCCCACTCTGTATTAATCCCCACACTGAGGAAACATTCCCCACTCTGTATTAATCCCCACACTGAGGATACATTCCCCACTCTGTATTAATTCCACGCTGAGGATACATTCCCCACTCTGTATTAATCCCCACACTGAGAATACATTCCCCACTCTGTATTAATCCCCACACTGAGAATACATTCCCCACTCTGTATTAATCCCACATTGAGGATGCATTCCCCACTCTGTATTAATCCACACTGAGAATACATTCCCCACTCTGTATTAATCCCCACACTGAGAATACATTCCCCACTCTGTATTAATCCCACACTGAGAATACATTCCCCACTCTGTATTAATCCCCACACTGAGAATACATTCCCCACTCTGTATTAATCCCCACACTGAGAATACATTCCCCACTCTGTATTAATCCCCACACTGAGGTTACATTCCCCACTCTGTATTTATCCACACACTGAGAATACATTCCCCACTCTGTATTAATCCACACACTGAGAATACATTCCCCACTCTGTATTAATTCCCACACTGAGAATACATTCCCCACTCTGTATTAATTCCCACACTGAGGATACATTCCCCACTCTGTATTAATCCCCACACTGAGGATACATTCCCCACTCTGTATTAATCCCCACACTGAGAATACATTCCCCACTCTGTATTAATCCACTCAGAGGATACATTCCCCACTCTGTATTAATCCCCACACTGAGAATACATTCCCCACTCTGTATTAATCCACACACTGAGGATACATTCCCCACTCTGTATTAATCCCCACACTGAGAATACATTCCCCACTCTGTATTAATCCACACACTGAGAATACATTCCCCACTCTGTATTAATCCCCACACTGAGAATACATTCCCCACTCTGTATTAATCCACACACTGAGAATACATTCCCCACTCTGTATTAATCCCCACACTGAGAATACATTCCCCACTCTGTATTAATCCGCACACTGAGAATACATTCCCCACTCTGTATTAATCCCCACACTGAGGATACATTCCCCACTCTGTATTAATCCCCACACTGAGGATACATTCCCCACTCTGTATTAATCCACACACTGAGGATACATTCCCCACTCTGTATTAATCCCACACTGAAGATACATTCCTCACTCTGTATTAATCCCCACACTGAGAATACATTCCCCACTCTGTATTAATCCCCACACTGAGGATACATTCCCCACTCTGTATTAATCCACACACTGAGGATACATTCCCCACTCTGTATTAATCCCACACTGAAGATACATTCCCCACTCTGTATTAATCCCCACACTGAGGATACATTCCCCACTCTGTATGAATTCCACGCTGAGGATCCATTCCCCACTCTGTATTAATCCCCACACTGAGAATACATTCCCCACTCTGTATTAATCCACACACTGAGAATACATTCCCCACTCTGTATTAATCCCCACACTGAGAATACATTCCCCACTCTGTATTAATCCACACACTGAGAATACATTCCCCACTCTGTATTAATCCACACACTGAGGCTACATTCCCCACTCTGTATTAATCCCCACACTGAGAATACATTCCCCACTCTGTATTAATCCCCACACTGAGGATACATTCCCCACTCTGTGTTAATCCACACACAGAGGATACATTCCCCACTCTGTATTAATCCCCACACTGAGAATACATTCCCCACTCTGTATTAATCCCCACACTGAGAATACATTCCCCACTCTGTATTAATCCACACACTGAAGATACATTCCCCACTCTGTATTAATCCCCACACTGAGAATACATTCCCCACTCTGTATTAATCCCCACACTGAGGATACATTCCCCACTCTGTATTAATCCACACACTGAGAATACATTCCCCACTCTGTATTAATCCCCACACTGAGAATACATTCCCCACTCTGTATTAATCCACACACTGAGGATACATTCCCCACTCTGTATTAATCCCCACACTGAGAATACATTCCCCACTCTGTATTAATCCCCACACTGAGGATACATTCCCCACTCTGTATTAATCCCCACACTGAGAATACATTCCCCACTCTGTATTAATCCACACACTGAGGATACATTCCCCACTCAGTATTAATCCCCACACTGAGGATACATTCCCCAATCTGTATTAATCCACACACAGAGGATACATTCCCCACTCGGTATTAATCCCCACACTGAGGATACATTCCCCACTCTGTATTAATCCCCACACTGAGAATACATTCCCCACTCTGTATTAATCCACACACTGAGGATACATTCCCCACTCTGTATTAATCCCCACACTGAGGATACATTCCCCAATCTGTATTAATCCACACACAGAGGATACATTCCCCACTCTGTATTAATCCACACACTGAGGATACATTCCCCACTCTGTATTAATCCACACACTGAGGATACATTCCCCAATCTGTATTAATCCACACACAGAGGATACATTCCCCACTCTGTATTAATCCCCACACTGAGGATACATTCCCCACTCTGTATTAATCCCCACACTGAAGATACATTCCCCACTCTGTATTAATCCCACACTGAGAATACATTCCCCACTCTGTATTAATCCACACACTGAGGATACATTCCCCACTCTGTATAAATCCCCACACTGAGGATACATTCCCCACTCTGTATTAATCCCCACACTGAAAATACATTCCCCACTCTGTATTAATCCCCACACTGAGGATACATTCCCCACTCTGTATTAATCCCCACACAGAGGATACATTCCCCACTCTGTATTAATCCCCACACTGAGGATACATTCCCCACTCTGTATTAATCCCCACACTGAGGATACATTCCCCACTCTGTATTAATCCCCACACTGAGAATACATTCCCCACTCTGTATTAATCCCCACACTGAGGATACATTCCCCACTCTGTATTAATCCCCACACTGAGGATACATTCCCCACTCTGTATTAATCCCCACACAGAGGATACATTCCCCACTCTGTATTAATCCCCACACTGAGGATACATTCCCCACTCTGTATTAATCCCCACACTGAGAATACATTCCCCACTCTGTATTAATCCCCACACTGAGAATACATTCCCCACTCTGTATTAATCCCACACACTGAGAATACATTCCCCACTCTGTATTAATCCAACACACTGAGAATACATTCCACACTCTGTATTAATCCCACACACTGAGAATACATTCCCCACTCTGTGTTAATCCACACACTGAGAATACATTCCCCACTCTGTATTAATCCCCACACTGAGGATACATTCCCCACTCTGTATTAATCCCACACACGGAGGATACATTCCCCACTCTGTATTAATCCCACACTGAGAATACATTCCCCACTCTGTATTAATCCACACACTGAGGATACATTCCCCACTCTGTATTAATCCCCACACTGAGGATACATTCCCCACTCTGTATTAATCCCCACACTGAGGATACATTCCCCACTCTGTATTAATCCCCACACTGAGAATACATTCCCCACTCTGTATTAATCCACACACTGAGAATACATTCCCCACTCTGTATGAATCCACACACTGAGAATACATTCCCCACTCTGTATTAATCCACACACTGAGAATACATTCCCCACTCTGTATTAATCCACACACTGAGAATACATTCCCCACTCTGTATTCATCCACACACTGAGGCTACATTCCCCACTCTGTATTAATCCCCACACTGAGAATACATTCCCCACTCTGTATTAATCCCCACACTGAGGATACATTCCCCACTCTGTGTTAATCCACACACAGAGGATACATTCCCCACTCTGTATTAATCCCCACACTGAGAATACATTCCCCACTCTGTATTAATCCCCACACTGAGAATACATTCCCCACTCTGTATTAATCCACACACTGAGGATACATTCCCCACTCTGTATTAATCCCCACACTGAGAATACATTCCCCACTCTGTATTAATCCCCACACTGAGGATACATTCCCCACTCTGTATTAATCCACACACTGAGAATACATTCCCCACTCTGTATTAATCCCCACACTGAGAATACATTCCCCACTCTGTATTAATCCACACACTGAGAATACATTCCCCACTCTGTATTAATTCCCACACTGAGAATACATTCCTCACTCTGTATTAATCCACACACTGAGAATACATTCCCCACTCTGTATTAATCCCCACACTGAGAATACATTCCCCACTCTGTATTAATCCCACACTGAGAATACATTCCCCACTCTGTATTAATCCACACACTGAGGATACATTCCCCAATCTGTATTAATCCACACACAGAGGATACATTCCCCACTCTGTATTAATCCCCACACTGAGGATACATTCCCCACTCTGTATTAATCCCCACACTGAAGATACATTCCCCACTCTGTATTAATCCCACACTGAGAATACATTCCCCACTCTGTATTAATCCCCACACTGAGAATACATTCCCCACTCTGTATTAATCCCCACACTGAGGATACATTCCCCACTCTGTATTAATCCCCACACAGAGGATACATTCCCCACTCTGTATTAATCCCCACACTGAGGATACATTCCCCACTCTGTATTAATCCCCACACTGAGGATACATTCCCCACTCTGTATTAATCCCCACACTGAGAATACATTCCCCACTCTGTATTAATCCCCACACTGAGGATACATTCCCCACTCTGTATTAATCCCCACACTGAGGATACATTCGCCGCTCTGTATTAATCCCCACACAGAGGATACATTCCCCACTCTGTATTAATCCCCACACTGAGGATACATTCCCCACTCTGTATTAATCCCCACACTGAGAATACATTCCCCACTCTGTATTAATCCCCACACTGAGAATACATTCCCCACTCTGTATTAATCCCACACACTGAGAATACATTCCCCACTCTGTATTAATCCAACACACTGAGAATACATTCCACACTCTGTATTAATCCCACACACTGAGAATACATTCCCCACTCTGTATTAATCCACACACTGAGAATACATTCCCCACTCTGTATTAATCCCCACACTGAGAATACATTCCCCACTCTGTATTAATCCCCACACTGAGGATACATTCCCCACTCTGTATTAATCCCACACACGGAGGATACATTCCCCACGCTGTATTAATCCCACACTGAGAATACATTCCCCACTCTGTATTAATCCACACACTGAGAATACATTCCCCACTCTGTATTAATCCCCACACTGAGGATACATTCCCCACTCTGTATTAATCCCCACACTGAGGATACATTCCCCACTCTGTATTAATCCCCACACTGAGAATACATTCCCCACTCTGTATTAATCCACACACTGAGAATACATTCCCCACTCTGTATTAATCCACACACTGAGAATACATTCCCCACTCTGTATTAATCCACACACTGAGAATACATTCCCCACTCTGTATTAATCCACACACTGAGAATACATTCCCCACTCTGTATTAATCCCCACACTGAGAATACATTCCCCACTCTGTATTAATCCACACACTGAGAATACATTCCCCACTCTGTATTAATCCACACACTGAGGCGACATTCCCCACTCTGTATTAATCCCCACACTGAGAATACATTCCCCACTCTGTATTAATCGCCACACTGAGGATACATTCCCCACTCTGTGTTAATCCACACACAGGGGATACATTCCCCACTCTGTATTAATCCCCACACTGAGAATACATTCCCCACTCTGTATTAATCCCCACACTGCGAATACATTCCCCACTCTGTATTAATCCACACACTGAGGATACATTCCCCACTCTGTATTAATCCCCACACTGAGAATACATTCCCCACTCTGTATTAATCCCCACACTGAGGATACATTCCCCACTCTGTATTAATCCACACACTGAGAATACATTCCCCACTCTGTATTAATCCCCACACTGAGAATACATTCCCCACTCTGTATTAATCCACACACTGAGGATACATTCCCCACTCTGTATTAATCCCCACACTGAGAATACATTCCCCACTCTGTATTAATCCCCACACTGAGGATACATTCCCCACTCTGTATTAATCCCCACACTGAGAATACATTCCCCACTCTGTATTAATCCACACACTGAGGATACATTCCCCACTCTGTATTAATCCACACACTGAGAATACATTCCCCACTCTGTATTAATCCCCACACTGAGGATACATTCCCCACTCTGTATTAATCCCCACACTGAGAATACATTCCCCACTCTGTATTAATCCACACACTGAGGATACATTCCCCACTCTGGATTAATCCACACACTGAGGATACATTCCCCACTCTGTATTAATCCACACACTGAGAATACATTCCCCACTCTGTATTAATCCCCACACTGAGAATACATTCCCCACTCTGTATTAATCCCCACACTGAGGATACATTCCCCACTCTGTATTAATCCCCACACTGAGGATACATTCCCCACTCTGTATTAATCCCCACACTGAGGATACATTCCCCACTCTGTATTAATTCCACGCTGAGGATACATTCCCCACTCTGTATTAATCCCCACACTGAGGATACATTCCCCACTCTGTATTAATCCCCACACTGAGGATACATTCCCCACTCTGTATTAATCCCCACACTGAGGATACATTCCCCACTCTGTATTAATTCCACGCTGAGGATACATTCCCCACTCTGTATTAATCCCCACACTGAGAATACATTCCCCACTCTGTATTAATCCCCACACTGAGAATACATTCCCCACTCTGTATTAATCCCACACTGAGGATACATTCCCCACTCTGTATTAATCCCACACTGAGAATACATTCCCCACTCTGTATTAATCCCCACACTGAGAATACATTCCCCACTCTGTATTAATCCCCACACTGAGAATACATTCCCCACTCTGTATTAATCCCCACACTGAGGATACATTCCCCACTCTGTATTAATGCACACACTGAGAATACATTCCCCACTCTGTATTAATCCCCACACTGAGGATACATTCCCCACTCTGTATTAA
Source organism: Mustelus asterias (assembly GCF_964213995.1). Lineage (NCBI taxonomy): Eukaryota > Metazoa > Chordata > Chondrichthyes > Carcharhiniformes > Triakidae > Mustelus > Mustelus asterias. The sequence goes on along the minus strand of NC_135805.1, from coordinate 5,543,381 downwards.
TCCCCACACTGAGAATACATTCCCCACTCTGTATTAATCCACACACTGAGGATACATTCCCCACTCTGTATTAATCCCCACACTGAGAATACATTCCCCACTCTGAATTAATTCCACGCTGAGGATACATTCCCCACTCTGTATTAATCCCCACACTGAGAATACATTCCCCAGTCTGAATTAATTCCATGCTGAGGATGCATTCCCCACTCTGTATTAATCCACACACTGAGGATACATTCCCCACTCTGTATTAATCCCACACTGAAGATACATTCCCCACTCTGTATGAATCCACACACTGAGAATACATTCCCCACTCTGTATTAATCCACACACTGAGAATACATTCCCCACTCTGTATTAATCCACACACTGAGAATACATTCCCCACTCTGTATTAATCCACACACTGAGAATACATTCCCCACTCTGTATTAATCCCCACACTGAGAATACATTCCCCACTCTGTATTAATCCACACACTGAGAATACATTCCCCACTCTGTATTAATCCACACACTGAGGCTACATTCCCCACTCTGTATTAATCCCCACACTGAGAATACATTCCCCACTCTGTATTAATCCCCACACTGAGGATACATTCCCCACTCTGTGTTAATCCACAGACAGAGGATACATTCCCCACTCTGTATTAATCCCCACACTGAGAATACATTCCCCACTCTGTATTAATCCCCACACTGAGAATACATTCCCCACTCTGTATTAATCCACACACTGAGGATACATTCCCCACTCTGTATTAATCCCCACACTGAGAATACATTCCCCACTCTGTATTAATCCCCACACTGAGGATACATTCCCCACTCTGTATTAATCCACACACTGAGAATACATTCCCCACTCTGTATTAATCCCCACACTGAGAATACATTCCCCACTCTGTATTAATCCACACACTGAGGATACATTCCCCACTCTGTATTAATCCCCACACTGAGAATACATTCCCCACTCTGTATTAATCCCCACACTGAGGATACATTCCCCACTCTGTATTAATCCCCACACTGAGAATACATTCCCCACTCTGTATTAATCCACACACTGAGGATACATTCCCCACTCTGTATTAATCCACACACTGAGAATACATTCCCCACTCTGTATTAATCCCCACACTGAGGATACATTCCCCACTCTGTATTAATCCCCACGCTGAGAATACATTCCCCACTCTGTATTAATCCACACACTGAGGATACATTCCCCACTCTGTATTAATCCACACACTGAGGATACATTCCCCACTCTGTATTAATCCACACACTGAGAATACATGCCCCACTCTGTATTAATCCCCACACTGAGAATACATTCCCCACTCTGTATTAATCCCCACACTGAGGATACATTCCCCACTCTGTATTAATCCACACACTGAGGATACATTCCCCACTCTGTATTAATCCCCACACTGAGGATACATTCCCCACTCTGTATTAATTCCACGCTGAGGATACATTCCCCACTCTGTATTAATCCCCACACTGAGGATACATTCCCCACTCTGTATTAATCCCCACACTGAGGATACATTCCCCACTCTGTATTAATCCCCACACTGAGGATACATTCCCCACTCTGTATTAATTCCACGCTGAGGATACATTCCCCACTCTGTATTAATCCCCACACTGAGAATACATTCCCCACTCTGTATTAATCCCCACACTGAGAATACATTCCCCACTCTGTATTAATCCCACACTGAGGATACATTCCCCACTCTGTATTAATCCCACACTGAGAATACATTCCCCACTCTGTATTAATCCCCACACTGAGAATACATTCCCCACTCTGTATTAATCCCCACACTGAGAATACATTCCCCACTCTGTATTAATCACCACACTGAGGATACATTCCCCACTCTGTATTAATGCACACACTGAGAATACATTCCCCACTCTGTATTAATCCCCACACTGAGGATACATTCCCCACTCTGTATTAATCCCCACACTGAGAATACATTCCCCACTCTGTATGAATCCACACACTGAGGATACATTCCCCACTCTGTATTAATCCCCACACTGAGAATACATTCCCCACTCTGTATTAATTCCCACACTGAGAATACATTCCCCACTCTGTATTAATCCCCACACTGAGGATACATTCCCCACTCTGTATTAATCCCCACGCTGAGAATACATTCCCCAGTCTGTATTAATTCCCACACTGAGAATACATTCCCCACTCTGTATTAACCCCACACTGAGGATACATTCCCCACTCTGTATTAATCCACACACTGAGAATACATTCCCAACTCTGTATTAATCCCCACACTGAGGATACATTCCCCACTCTGTATTAATCCCCACACTGAGGATACATTCCCCACTCTGTATTAATCCACACACTGAGAATACATTCCCCACTCTGTATTAATCCCACACTGAGAATACATTCCCCACTCTGTATTAATCCACACACTGAGAATACATTCCCCACTCTGTATTAATCCCCACACTGAGGATACATTCCCCACTCTGAATTAATTCCACGCTGAGGATACATTCCCCACTCTGTATTAATCCCCACACTGAGAATACATTCCCCACTCTGTATTAATCCCCACACTGAGGATACATTCCCCACTCTGTATTAATCCACACACTGAGGATACATTCCCCACTCTGTATTAATCCCACACTGAAGATACATTCCCCACTCTGTATTAATCCCCACACTGAGGATACATTCCCCACTCTGTATTAATCCCCACACTGAGAATACATTCCCCACTCTGTATTAATCCCCACACTGAGGATACATTCCCCACTCTGTATTAATCCCACACTGAAGATACATTCCTCACTCTGTATTAATCCCCACACTGAGAATACATTCCCCACTCTGTATTAATCCCCACACTGAGGATACATTCCCCACTCTGTATTAATCCACACACTGAGGATACATTCCCCACTCTGTATTAATCCCACACTGAAGATACATTCCCCACTCTGTATTAATCCCCACACTGAGGATACATTCCCCACTCTGTATGAATTCCACGCTGAGGATCCATTCCCCACTCTGTATTAATCCCCACACTGAGAATACATTCCCCACTCTGTATTAATCCACACACTGAGAATACATTCCCCACTCTGTATTAATCCCCACACTGAGAATACATTCCCCACTCTGTATTAATCCACACACTGAGAATACATTCCCCACTCTGTATTAATCCACACACTGAGGCTACATTCCCCACTCTGTATTAATCCCCACACTGAGAATACATTCCCCACTCTGTATTAATCCCCACACTGAGGATACATTCCCCACTCTGTGTTAATCCACACACAGAGGATACATTCCCCACTCTGTATTAATCCCCACACTGAGAATACATTCCCCACTCTGTATTAATCCCCACACTGAGAATACATTCCCCACTCTGTATTAATCCACACACTGAAGATACATTCCCCACTCTGTATTAATCCCCACACTGAGAATACATTCCCCACTCTGTATTAATCCCCACACTGAGGATACATTCCCCACTCTGAATTAATTCCACGCTGAGGATACATTCCCCACTCTGTATTAATCCCCACACTGAGAATACATTCCCCAGTCTGAATTAATTCCATGCTGAGGATGCATTCCCCACTCTGTATTAATCCACACACTGAGGATACATTCCCCACTCTGTATTAATCCCACACTGAAGATACATTCCCCACTCTGTATGAATCCACACACTGAGAATACATTCCCCACTCTGTATTAATCCACACACTGAGAATACATTCCCCACTCTGTATTAATCCACACACTGAGAATACATTCCCCACTCTGTATTAATCCACACACTGAGAATACATTCCCCACTCTGTATTAATCCCCACACTGAGAATACATTCCCCACTCTGTATTAATCCACACACTGAGAATACATTCCCCACTCTGTATTAATCCACACACTGAGGCTACATTCCCCACTCTGTATTAATCCCCACACTGAGAATACATTCCCCACTCTGTATTTATCCCCACACTGAGGATACATTCCCCACTCTGTGTTAATCCACACACAGAGGATACATTCCCCACTCTGTATTAATCCCCACACTGAGAATACATTCCCCACTCTGTATTAATCCCCACACTGAGAATACATTCCCCACTCTGTATTAATCCACACACTGAGGATACATTCCCCACTCTGTATTAATCCCCACACTGAGAATACATTCCCCACTCTGTATTAATCCCCACACTGAGGATACATTCCCCACTCTGTATTAATCCACACACTGAGAATACATTCCCCACTCTGTATTAATCCCCACACTGAGAATACATTCCCCACTCTGTATTAATCCACACACTGAGGATACATTCCCCACTCTGTATTAATCCCCACACTGAGAATACATTCCCCACTCTGTATTAATCCCCACACTGAGGATACATTCCCCACTCTGTATTAATCCCCACACTGAGAATACATTCCCCACTCTGTATTAATCCACACACTGAGGATACATTCCCCACTCTGTATTAATCCACACACTGAGAATACATTCCCCACTCTGTATTAATCCCCACACTGAGGATACATTCCCCACTCTGTATTAATCCCCACGCTGAGAATACATTCCCCACTCTGTATTAATCCACACACTGAGGATACATTCCCCACTCTGTATTAATCCACACACTGAGGATACATTCCCCACTCTGTATTAATCCACACACTGAGAATACATGCCCCACTCTGTATTAATCCCCACACTGAGAATACATTCCCCACTCTGTATTAATCCCCACACTGAGGATACATTCCCCACTCTGTATTAATCCACACACTGAGGATACATTCCCCACTCTGTATTAATCCCCACACTGAGGATACATTCCCCACTCTGTATTAATTCCACGCTGAGGATACATTCCCCACTCTGTATTAATCCCCACACTGAGGATACATTCCCCACTCTGTATTAATCCCCACACTGAGGATACATTCCCCACTCTGTATTAATCCCCACACTGAGGATACATTCCCCACTCTGTATTAATTCCACGCTGAGGATACATTCCCCACTCTGTATTAATCCCCACACTGAGAATACATTCCCCACTCTGTATTAATCCCCACACTGAAAATACATTCCCCACTCTGTATTAATCCCACACTGAGGATACATTCCCCACTCTGTATTAATCCCACACTGAGAATACATTCCCCACTCTGTATTAATCCCCACACTGAGAATACATTCCCCACTCTGTATTAATCCCCACACTGAGAATACATTCCCCACTCTGTATTAATCACCACACTGAGGATACATTCCCCACTCTGTATTAATGCACACACTGAGAATACATTCCCCACTCTGTATTAATCCCCACACTGAGGATACATTCCCCACTCTGTATTAATCCCCACACTGAGAATACATTCCCCACTCTGTATGAATCCACACACTGAGGGTACATTCCCCACTCTGTATTAATCCCCACACTGAGAATACATTCCCCACTCTGTATTAATTCCCACACTGAGAATACATTCCCCACTCTGTATTAATCCCCACACTGAGGATACATTCCCCACTCTGTATTAATCCCCACGCTGAGAATACATTCCCCAGTCTGTATTAATTCCCACACTGAGAATACATTCCCCACTCTGTATTAACCCCACACTGAGGATACATTCCCCACTCTGTATTAATCCACACACTGAGAATACATTCCCAACTCTGTATTAATCCCCACACTGAGGATACATTCCCCACTCTGTATTAATCCCCACACTGAGGATACATTCCCCACTCTGTATTAATCCACACACTGAGAATACATTCCCCACTCTGTATTAATCCCACACTGAGAATACATTCCCCACTCTGTATTAATCCACACACTGAGAATACATTCCCCACTCTGTATTAATCCCCACACTGAGGATACATTCCCCACTCTGAATTAATTCCACGCTGAGGATACATTCCCCACTCTGTATTAATCCCCACACTGAGAATACATTCCCCACTCTGTATTAATCCCCACACTGAGGATACATTCCCCACTCTGTATTAATCCACACACTGAGGATACATTCCCCACTCTGTATTAATCCCACACTGAAGATACATTCCCCACTCTGTATTAATCCCCACACTGAGGATACATTCCCCACTCTGTATTAATCCCCACACTGAGAATACATTCCCCACTCTGTATTAATCCCCACACTGAGGATACATTCCCCACTCTGTATTAATCCACACACTGAGGATACATTCCCCACTCTGTATTAATCCCACACTGAAGATACATTCCTCACTCTGTATTAATCCCCACACTGAGAATACATTCCCCACTCTGTATTAATCCCCACACTGAGGATACATTCCCCACTCTGTATTAATCCACACACTGAGGATACATTCCCCACTCTGTATTAATCCCACACTGAAGATACATTCCCCACTCTGTATTAATCCCCACACTGAGGATACATTCCCCACTCTGTATGAATTCCACGCTGAGGATCCATTCCCCACTCTGTATTAATCCCCACACTGAGAATACATTCCCCACTCTGTATTAATCCACACACTGAGAATACATTCCCCACTCTGTATTAATCCCCACACTGAGAATACATTCCCCACTCTGTATTAATCCACACACTGAGAATACATTCCCCACTCTGTATTAATCCACACACTGAGGCTACATTCCCCACTCTGTATTAATCCCCACACTGAGAATACATTCCCCACTCTGTATTAATCCCCACACTGAGGATACATTCCCCACTCTGTGTTAATCCACACACAGAGGATACATTCCCCACTCTGTATTAATCCCCACACTGAGAATACATTCCCCACTCTGTATTAATCCCCACACTGAGAATACATTCCCCACTCTGTATTAATCCACACACTGAAGATACATTCCCCACTCTGTATTAATCCCCACACTGAGAATACATTCCCCACTCTGTATTAATCCCCACACTGAGGATACATTCCCCACTCTGTATTAATCCACACACTGAGAATACATTCCCCACTCTGTATTAATCCCCACACTGAGAATACATTCCCCACTCTGTATTAATCCACACACTGAGGATACATTCCCCACTCTGTATTAATCCCCACACTGAGAATACATTCCCCACTCTGTATTAATCCCCACACTGAGGATACATTCCCCACTCTGTATTAATCCCCACACTGAGAATCCATTCCCCACTCTGTATTAATCCACACACTGAGGATACATTCCCCACTCTGTATTAATCCCCACACTGAGGATACATTCCCCAATCTGTATTAATCCACACACAGAGGATACATTCCCCACTCTGTATTAATCCCCACACTGAGGATACATTCCCCACTCTGTATTAATCCCCACACTGAGAATACATTCCCCACTCTGTATTAATCCCCACACTGAGGATACATTCCCCACTCTGTATTAATCCCCACACTGAGGATACATTCCCCAATCTGTATTAATCCACACACAGAGGATACATTCCCCACTCTGTATTAATCCACACACTGAGGATACATTCCCCACTCTGTATTAATCCACACACTGAGGATACATTCCCCACTCTGTATTAATCCCCACACTGAGGATACATTCCCCACTCTGTATTAATCCACACACTGAGAATACATTCCCCACTCTGTATTAATCCCACACTGAGAATACATTCCCCACTCTGTATTAATCCACACACTGAGAATACATTCCCCACTCTGTATTAATCCCCACACTGAGGATACATTCCCCACTCTGAATTAATTCCACGCTGAGGATACATTCCCCACTCTGTATTAATCCCCACACTGAGAATACATTCCCCACTCTGTATTAATCCCCACACTGAGGATACATTCCCCACTCTGTATTAATCCCCACACTGAGGATACATTCCCCACTCTGTATTAATCCCCACACTGAGGATACATTCCCCACTCTGTATTAATCCCCACACTGAGAATACATTCCCCACTCTGTATTAATCCCCACACTGAGGATACATTCCCCAGTCTGAATTAATTCCATGCTGAGGATACATTCCCCACTCTGTATTAATCCACACACTGAGGATACATTCCCCACTCTGTATTAATCCCACACTGAAGATACATTCCCCACTCTGTATTAATCCCCACACTGAGAATACATTCCCCACTCTGTATTAATCCCCACACTGAGGATACATTCCCCACTCTGTATTAATCCACACACTGAGGATACATTCCCCACTCTGTATTAATCCCACACTGAAGATACATTCCCCACTCTGTATTAATCCCCACACTGAGGATACATTCCCCACTCTGTATGAATTCCACACACTGAGGATACATTCCCCAATCTGTATTAATCCACACACAGAGGATACATTCCCCACTCTGTATTAATCCCCACACTGAGGATACATTCCCCACTCTGTATTAATCCCCACACTGAAGATACATTCCCCACTCTGTATTAATCCCACACTGAGAATACATTCCCCACTCTGTATTAATCCACACACTGAGGATACATTCCCCACTCTGTATAAATCCCCACACTGAGGATACATTCCCCACTCTGTATTAATCCCCACACTGAAAATACATTCCCCACTCTGTATTAATCCCCACACTGAGGATACATTCCCCACTCTGTATTAATCCCCACACAGAGGATACATTCCCCACTCTGTATTAATCCCCACACTGAGGATACATTCCCCACTCTGTATTAATCCCCACACTGAGGATACATTCCCCACTCTGTATTAATCCCCACACTGAGAATACATTCCCCACTCTGTATTAATCCCCACACTGAGGATACATTCCCCACTCTGTATTAATCCCCACACTGAGGATACATTCCCCACTCTGTATTAATCCCCACACAGAGGATACATTCCCCACTCTGTATTAATCCCCACACTGAGGATACATTCCCCACTCTGTATTAATCCCCACACTGAGAATACATTCCCCACTCTGTATTAATCCCCACACTGAGAATGCATTCCCCACTCTGTATTAATCCCACACACTGAGAATACATTCCCCACTCTGTATTAATCCAACACACTGAGAATACATTCCACACTCTGTATTAATCCCACACACTGAGAATACATTCCCCACTCTGTGTTAATCCACACACTGAGAATACATTCCCCACTCTGTATTAATCCCCACACTGAGAATACATTCCCCACTCTGTATTAATCCCCACACTGAGGATACATTCCCCACTCTGTATTAATCCCACACACGGAGGATACATTCCCCACTCTGTATTAATCCCACACTGAGAATACATTCCCCACTCTGTATTAATCCACACACTGAGGATACATTCCCCACTCTGTATTAATCCCCACACTGAGGATACATTCCCCACTCTGTATTAATCCCCACACTGAGGATACATTCCCCACTCTGTATTAATCCCCACACTGAGAATACATTCCCCACTCTGTATGAATCCACACACTGAGAATACATTCCCCACTCTGTATTAATCCACACACTGAGAATACATTCCCCACTCTGTATTAATCCACACACTGAGAATACATTCCCCACTCTGTATTCATCCACACACTGAGGCTACATTCTCCACTCTGTATTAATCCCCACACTGAGAATACATTCCCCACTCTGTATTAATCCCCACACTGAGGATACATTCCCCACTCTGTGTTAATCCACACACAGAGGATACATTCCCCACTCTGTATTAATCCCCACACTGAGAATACATTCCCCACTCTGTATTAATCCCCACACTGAGAATACATTCCCCACTCTGTATTAATCCACACACTGAGGATACATTCCCCACTCTGTATTAATCCCCACACTGAGAATACATTCCCCACTCTGTATTAATCCCCACACTGAGGATACATTCCCCACTCTGTATTAATCCACACACTGAGAATACATTCCCCACTCTGTATTAATCCCCACACTGAGAATACATACCCCACTCTGTATTAATCCCCACACTGAGGACACATTCCCCACTCTGTATTAATCCCCACACTGAGAATACATTCCCCACTCTGTATTAATCCACACACTGAGGATACATTCCCCACTCTGTATTAATTCCCACACTGAGAATACATTCCCCACTCTGTATTAATCCCCACACTGAGGATACATTCCCCACTCTGTATTAATCCACACACTGAGAATACATTCCCCACTCTGTATTAATCCCCACACTGAGGATACATTCCCCACTCTGTATTATTCCCTACACTGAGGATACATTCCCCACTCTGTATTAATCCACACACTGAGAATACATTCCCCACTCTGTATTAATCCCACACTGAGAATACATTCCCCACTCTGTATTAATCCACACACTGAGAATACATTCCCCACTCTGTATTAATCCCCACACTGAGGATACATTCCCCACTCTGAATTAATCCACACACTGAGGATACATTCCCCACTCTGTATTAATCCCCACACTGAGAATACATTCCCCACTCTGTATTAATCCCCACACTGAGGATACATTCCCCACTCTGTATTAATCCCCACACTGAGAATACATTCCCCACTCTGTATTAATCCACACACTGAGGATACATTCCCCACTCTGTATTAATCCCCACACTGAGAATACATTCCCCACTCTGTATTAATCCCCACACTGAGGATACATTCCCCACTCTGTATTAATCCCCACGCTGAGAATACATTCCCCACTCTGTATTAATCCACACACTGAGGATACATTCCCCACTCTGTATTAATCCACACACTGAGGATACATTCCCCACTCTGTATTAATCCACACACTGAGAATACATTCCCCACTCTGTATTAATCCCCACACTGAGAATACATTCCCCACTCTGTATTAATCCCCACACTGAGGATACATTCCCCACTCTGTATTAATCCCCACACTGAGGATACATTCCCCACTCTGTATTAATCCCCACACTGAGGATACATTCCCCACTCTGTATTAATTCCACGCTGAGGATACATTCCCCACTCTGTATTAATCCCCACACTGAGAATACATTCCCCACTCTGTATTAATCCCCACACTGAGAATACATTCCCCACTCTGTATTAATCCCACACTGAGGATACATTCCCCACTCTGTATTAATCCCACACTGAGAATACATTCCCCACTCTGTATTAATCCCCACACTGAGAATACATTCCCCACTCTGTATTAATCCCCACACTGAGAATACATTCCCCACTCTGTATTAATCCCCACACTGAGGATACATTCCCCACTCTGAATTAATTCCACGCTGAGGATACATTCCCCACTCTGTATTAATCCCCACACTGAGAATACATTCCCCACTCTGTATTAATCCCCACACTGAGGATACATTCCCCAGTCTGAATTAATTCCATGCTGAGGATACATTCCCCACTCTGTATTAATCCACACACTGAGGATACATTCCCCACTCTGTATTAATCCCACACTGAAGATACATTCCCCACTCTGTATTAATCCCCACACTGAGAATACATTCCCCACTCTGTATTAATCCCCACACTGAGGATACATTCCCCACTCTGTATTAATCCACACACTGAGGATACATTCCCCACTCTGTATTAATCCCACACTGAAGATACATTCCCCACTCTGTATTAATCCCCACACTGAGGATACATTCCCCACTCTGTATGAATTCCACGCTGAGGATCCATTCCCCACTCTGTATTAATCCCCACACTGAGAATACATTCCCCACTCTGTATTAATCCCCACACTGAGGATACATTCCCCACTCTGTATTAATCCACACACTGAGAATACATTCCCCACTCTGTATTAATCCCCACACTGAGAATACATTCCCCACTCTGTATTAATCCACACACTGAGAATACATTCCCCACTCTGTATTAATCCACACACTGAGGCTACATTCCCCACTCTGTATTAATCCCCACACTGAGAATACATTCCCCACTCTGTATTAATCCCCACACTGAGGAAACATTCCCCACTCTGTGTTAATCCACACACAGAGGATACATTCCCCACTCTGTATTAATCCCCACACTGAGAATACATTCCCCACTCTGTATTAATCCCCACACTGAGAATACATTCCCCACTCTGTATTAATCCACACACTGAGGATACATTCCCCACTCTGTATTAATCCCCACACTGAGAATACATTCCCCACTCTGTATTAATCCCCACACTGAGAATACATTCCCCACTCTGTATTAATCCCCACACTGAGGATACATTCCCCACTCTGTATTAATCCCCACACTGAGGATACATTCCCCACTCTGTATTAATCCCCACACTGAGAATACATTCCCCACTCTGTATTAATCCCCACACTGAGAATACATTCCCCACTCTGTATTAATCCCACACACTGAGAATACATTCCCCACTCTGTGTTAATCCACACACTGAGAATACATTCCCCACTCTGTATTAATCCCCACACTGAGAATACATTCCCCACTCTGTATTAATCCCCACACTGAGGATACATTCCCCACTCTGTATTAATCCCACACACGGAGGATACATTCCCCACTCTGTATTAATCCCACACTGAGAATACATTCCCCACTCTGTATTAATCCACACACTGAGGATACATTCCCCACTCTGTATTAATCCCCACACTGAGGATACATTCCCCACTCTGTATTAATCCCCACACTGAGGATACATTCCCCACTCTGTATTAATCCCCACACTGAGAATACATTCCCCACTCTGTATGAATCCACACACTGAGAATACATTCCCCACTCTGTATTAATCCACACACTGAGAATACATTCCCCACTCTGTATTAATCCACACACTGAGAATACATTCCCCACTCTGTATTCATCCACACACTGAGGCTACATTCTCCACTCTGTATTAATCCCCACACTGAGAATACATTCCCCACTCTGTATTAATCCCCACACTGAGGATACATTCCCCACTCTGTGTTAATCCACACACAGAGGATACATTCCCCACTCTGTATTAATCCCCACACTGAGAATACATTCCCCACTCTGTATTAATCCCCACACTGAGAATACATTCCCCACTCTGTATTAATCCACACACTGAGGATACATTCCCCACTCTGTATTAATCCCCACACTGAGAATACATTCCCCACTCTGTATTAATCCCCACACTGAGGATACATTCCCCACTCTGTATTAATCCACACACTGAGAATACATTCCCCACTCTGTATTAATCCCCACACTGAGAATACATACCCCACTCTGTATTAATCCCCACACTGAGGACACATTCCCCACTCTGTATTAATCCCCACACTGAGAATACATTCCCCACTCTGTATTAATCCACACACTGAGGATACATTCCCCACTCTGTATTAATTCCCACACTGAGAATACATTCCCCACTCTGTATTAATCCCCACACTGAGGATACATTCCCCACTCTGTATTAATCCACACACTGAGAATACATTCCCCACTCTGTATTAATCCCCACACTGAGGATACATTCCCCACTCTGTATTATTCCCTACACTGAGGATACATTCCCCACTCTGTATTAATCCACACACTGAGAATACATTCCCCACTCTGTATTAATCCCACACTGAGAATACATTCCCCACTCTGTATTAATCCACACACTGAGAATACATTCCCCACTCTGTATTAATCCCCACACTGAGGATACATTCCCCACTCTGAATTAATCCACACACTGAGGATACATTCCCCACTCTGTATTAATCCCCACACTGAGAATACATTCCCCACTCTGTATTAATCCCCACACTGAGGATACATTCCCCACTCTGTATTAATCCCCACACTGAGAATACATTCCCCACTCTGTATTAATCCACACACTGAGGATACATTCCCCACTCTGTATTAATCCACACACTGAGAATACATTCCCCACTCTGTATTAATCCCCACACTGAGGATACATTCCCCACTCTGTATTAATCCCCACGCTGAGAATACATTCCCCACTCTGTATTAATCCACACACTGAGGATACATTCCCCACTCTGTATTAATCCACACACTGAGGATACATTCCCCACTCTGTATTAATCCACACACTGAGAATACATTCCCCACTCTGTATTAATCCCCACACTGAGAATACATTCCCCACTCTGTATTAATCCCCACACTGAGGATACATTCCCCACTCTGTATTAATCCCCACACTGAGGATACATTCCCCACTCTGTATTAATCCCCACACTGAGGATACATTCCCCACTCTGTATTAATTCCACGCTGAGGATACATTCCCCACTCTGTATTAATCCCCACACTGAGAATACATTCCCCACTCTGTATTAATCCCCACACTGAGAATACATTCCCCACTCTGTATTAATCCCACACTGAGGATACATTCCCCACTCTGTATTAATCCCACACTGAGAATACATTCCCCACTCTGTATTAATCCCCACACTGAGAATACATTCCCCACTCTGTATTAATCCCCACACTGAGAATACATTCCCCACTCTGTATTAATCCCCACACTGAGGATACATTCCCCACTCTGAATTAATTCCACGCTGAGGATACATTCCCCACTCTGTATTAATCCCCACACTGAGAATACATTCCCCACTCTGTATTAATCCCCACACTGAGGATACATTCCCCAGTCTGAATTAATTCCATGCTGAGGATACATTCCCCACTCTGTATTAATCCACACACTGAGGATACATTCCCCACTCTGTATTAATCCCACACTGAAGATACATTCCCCACTCTGTATTAATCCCCACACTGAGAATACATTCCCCACTCTGTATTAATCCCCACACTGAGGATACATTCCCCACTCTGTATTAATCCACACACTGAGGATACATTCCCCACTCTGTATTAATCCCACACTGAAGATACATTCCCCACTCTGTATTAATCCCCACACTGAGGATACATTCCCCACTCTGTATGAATTCCACGCTGAGGATCCATTCCCCACTCTGTATTAATCCCCACACTGAGAATACATTCCCCACTCTGTATTAATCCCCACACTGAGGATACATTCCCCACTCTGTATTAATCCACACACTGAGAATACATTCCCCACTCTGTATTAATCCCCACACTGAGAATACATTCCCCACTCTGTATTAATCCACACACTGAGAATACATTCCCCACTCTGTATTAATCCACACACTGAGGCTACATTCCCCACTCTGTATTAATCCCCACACTGAGAATACATTCCCCACTCTGTATTAATCCCCACACTGAGGAAACATTCCCCACTCTGTGTTAATCCACACACAGAGGATACATTCCCCACTCTGTATTAATCCCCACACTGAGAATACATTCCCCACTCTGTATTAATCCCCACACTGAGAATACATTCCCCACTCTGTATTAATCCACACACTGAGGATACATTCCCCACTCTGTATTAATCCCCACACTGAGAATACATTCCCCACTCTGTATTAATCCCCACACTGAGAATACATTCCCCACTCTGTATTAATCCCCACACTGAGGATACATTCCCCACTCTGTATTAATTCCCACACTGAGAATACATTCCCCACTCTGTATTAATCCCCACACTGAGGATACATTCCCCACTCTGTATTAATCCACACACTGAGAATACATTCCCCACTCTGTATTAATCCCCACACTGAGAATACATTCCCCACTCTGTATTAATCCCCACACTGAGGATACATTCCCCACTCTGTATTAATCCACACACTGAGAATACATTCCCCACTCTGTATTAATCCCCACACTGAGAATACATTCCCCACTCTGTATTAATCCCCACACTGAGGATACATTCCCCACTCTGTATTAATCCACACACTGAGAATACATTCCCCACTCTGTATTAATCCCCACACTGAGAATACATTCCCCACTCTGTATTAATCCACACACTGAGGATACATTCCCCACTCTGTATTAATCCCCACACTGAGAATACATTCCCCACTCTGTATTAATCCCCACACTGAGGATACATTCCCCACTCTGTATTAATCCCCACACTGAGAATACATTCCCCACTCTGTATTAATCCACACACTGAGGATACATTCCCCACTCTGTATTAATCCACACACTGAGAATACATTCCCCACTCTGTATTAATCCCCACACTGAGGATACATTCCCCACTCTGTATTAATCCCCACGCTGAGAATACATTCCCCACTCTGTATTAATCCACACACTGAGGATACATTCCCCACTCTGTATTAATCCACACACTGAGGATACATTCCCCACTCTGTATTAATCCCCACACTGAGAATACATTCCCCACTCTGTATTAATCCCCACACTGAGAATACATTCCCCACTCTGTATTAATCCCCACACTGAGGATACATTCCCCACTCTGTATTAATCCCCACACTGAGGATACATTCCCCACTCTGTATTAATCCCCACACTGAGGATACATTCCCCACTCTGTATTAATTCCACGCTGAGGATACATTCCCCACTCTGTATTAATCCCCACACTGAGGATACATTCCCCACTCTGTATTAATCCCCACACTGAGGATACATTCCCCACTCTGTATTAATCCCCACACTGAGGATACATTCCCCACTCTGTATTAATTCCACGCTGAGGATACATTCCCCACTCTGTATTAATCCCCACACTGAGAATACATTCTCCACTCTATATTAATCCCCACACTGAGAATACATTCCCCACTCTGTATTAATCCACACACTGAGGATACATTCCCCACTCTGTATTAATCCCCACACTGAGAATACATTCCCCACTCTGTATTAATTCCCACACTGAGAATACATTCCCCACTCTGTATTAATCCCCACACTGAGGATACATTCCCCACTCTGTATTAATCCCCACGCTGAGAATACATTCCCCACTCTGTATTAATTCCCACACTGAGAATACATTCCCCACTCTGTATTAACCCCACACTGAGGTTACATTCCCCACTCTGTATTAATCCACACACTGAGAATACATTCCCCACTCTGTATTAATCCCCACACTGAGGATACATTCCCCACTCTGTATTAATCCCCACACTGAGGATACATTCCCCACTCTGTATTAATCCACACACTGAGAATACATTCCCCACTCTGTATTAATCCCACACTGAGGATACATTCCCCACTCTGTATTATTCCCCACACTGAGGATACATTCCCCAAACTGTATTAATCCACACACTGAGAATACATTCCCCACTCTGTATTAATCCCACACTGAGAATACATTCCCCACTCTGTATTAATCCAC
This sequence comes from Mustelus asterias, assembly GCF_964213995.1. NCBI lineage: Eukaryota > Metazoa > Chordata > Chondrichthyes > Carcharhiniformes > Triakidae > Mustelus > Mustelus asterias. The sequence goes on along the minus strand of NC_135805.1, from coordinate 5,526,001 downwards.
ACACTGAGAATACATTCCCCACTCTGTATTAATCCCCACACTGAGGATACATTCCCCACTCTGAATTAATTCCACGCTGAGGATACATTCCCCTCTCTGTATTAATCCCACACTGAAGATACATTCCCCACTCTGTATTAATCCACACACTGAGAATACATTCCCCACTCTGTATTAATCCACACACTGAGAATACATTCCCCACTCTGTATTAATCCACACACTGAGAATACATTCCCCACTCTGTATTAATCCACACACTGAGAATACATTCCCCACTCTGTATTAATCCCCACACTGAGAATACATTCCCCACTCTGTATTAATCCACACACTGAGAATACATTCCCCACTCTGTGTTAATCCACACACTGAGGCTACATTCCCCACTCTGTATTAATCCCCACACTGAGAATACATTCCCCACTCTGTATTAATCCCCACACTGAGGATACATTCCCCACTCTGTGTTAATCCACACACAGAGGATACATTCCCCACTCTGTATTAATCCCCACACTGAGAATACATTCCCCACTCTGTATTAATCCCCACACTGAGAATACATTCCCCACTCTGTATTAATCCACACACTGAGGATACATTCCCCACACTGTATTAATCCCCACACTGAGAATACATTCCCCACTCTGTATTAATCCCCACACTGAGGATACATTCCCCACTCTGTATTAATCCACACACTGAGAATACATTCCCCACTCTGTATTAATCCCCACACTGAGAATACATTCCCCACTCTGTATTAATCCACACACTGAGGATACATTCCCCACTCTGTATTAATCCCCACACTGAGAATACATTCCCCACTCTGTATTAATCCCCACACTGAGGATACATTCCCCACTCTGTATTAATCCCCACACTGAGAATACATTCCCCACTCTGTATTAATCCACACACTGAGGATACATTCCCCACTCTGTATTAATCCACACACTGAGAATACATTCCCCACTCTGTATTAATCCCCACACTGAGGATACATTCCCCACTCTGTATTAATCCCCACGCTGAGAATCCATTCCCCACTCTGTATTAATGCACACACTGAGGATACATTCCCCACTCTGTATTAATCCACACACTGAGGATACATTCCCCACTCTGTATTAATCCACACACTGAGAATACATTCCCCACTCTGTATTAATCCCCACACTGAGAATACATTCCCCACTCTGTATTAATCCCCACACTGAGGATACATTCCCCACTCTGTATTAATCCCCACACTGAGGATACATTCCCCACTCTGTATTAATCCCCACACTGAGGATACATTCCCCACTCTTTATTAATTCCACGCTGAGGATACATTCCCCACTCTGTATTAATCCCCACACTGAGGATACATTCCCCACTCTGTATTAATCCCCACACTGAGGATACATTCCCCACTCTGTATTAATCCCCACACTGAGGATACATTCCCCACTCTGTATTAATTCCACGCTGAGGATACATTCCCCACTCTGTATTAATCCCCACACTGAGAATACATTCCCCACTCTGTATTAATCCCCACACTGAGAATACATTCCCCACTCTGTATTAATCCCACACTGAGGATACATTCCCCACTCTGTATTAATCCCACACTGAGAATACATTCCCCACTCTGTATTAATCCCCACACTGAGAATACATTCCCCACTCTGTATTAATCCCCACACTGAGAATACATTCCCCACTCTGTATTAATCCCCACACTGAGGATACATTCCCCACTCTGTATTCATGCACACACTGAGAATACATTCCCCACTCTGTATTAATCCCCACACTGAGGATACATTCCCCACTCTGTATTAATCCCCACACTGAGAATACATTCCCCACTCTGTATTAATCCACACACTGAGGATACATTCCCCACTCTGTATTAATCCCCACACTGAGAATACATTCCCCACTCTGTATTAATTCCCACACTGAGAATACATTCCCCACTCTGTATTAATCCCCACACTGAGGATACATTCCCCACTCTGTATTAATCCCCACGCTGAGAATACATTCCCCACTCTGTATTAATTCCCACACTGAGAATACATTCCCCACTCTGTATTAACCCCACACTGAGGATACATTCCCCACGCTGTATTAATCCACACACTGAGAATACATTCCCCACTCTGTATTAATCCCCACACTGAGGATACATTCCCCACTCTGTATTAATCCCCACACTGAGGATACATTCCCCACTCTGTATTAATCCACACACTGAGAATACATTCCCCACTCTGTATTAATCCCACACTGAGAATACATTCCCCACTCTGTATTAATCCACACACTGAGAATACATTCCCCACTCTGTATTAATCCCCACACTGAGGATACATTCCCCACTCTGAATTAATTCCACGCTGAGGATACATTCCCCACTCTGTATTAATCCCCACACTGAGAATACATTCCCCACTCTAGTATTAATCCCCACACTGAGGATACATTCCCCAGTCTGAATTAATTCCATGCTGAGGATACATTCCCCACTCTGTATTAATCCACACACTGAGGATACATTCCCCACTCTGTATTAATCCCACACTGAAGATACATTCCCCACTCTGTATTAATCCCCACACTGAGAATACATTCCCCACTCTGTATTAATCCCCACACTGAGGATACATTCCCCACTCTGTATTAATCCACACACTGAGGATACATTCCCCACTCTGTATTAATCCCACACTGAAGATACATTCCCCACTCTGTATTAATCCCCACACTGAGGATACATTCCCCACTCTGTATGAATTCCACGCTGAGGATCCATTCCCCACTCTGTATTAATCCCCACACTGAGAATACATTCCCCACTCTGTATTAATCCCCACACTGAGGATACATTCCCCACTCTGTATTAATCCACACACTGAGAATACATTCCCCACTCTGTATTAATCCCCACACTGAGGATACATTCCCCACTCTGTATTAATCCCCACACTGAGAATACATTCCCCACTCTGTATTAATCCACACACTGAGGCTACATTCCCCACTCTGTATTAATCCCCACACTGAGAATACATTCCCACTCTGTATTAATCCCCACACTGAGGAAACATTCCCCACTCTGTGTTAATCCACACACAGAGGATACATTCCCCACTCTGTATTAATCCCCACACTGAGAATACATTCCCCACTCTGTATTAATCCCCACACTGAGAATACATTCCCCACTCTGTATTAATCCACACACTGAGGATACATTCCCCACTCTGTATTAATCCCCACACTGAGAATACATTCCCCACTCTGTATTAATCCCCACACTGAGAATACATTCCCCACTCTGTATTAATCCCCACACTGAGGATACATTCCCCACTCTGTATTAATTCCCACACTGAGAATACATTCCCCACTCTGTATTAATCCCCACACTGAGGATACATTCCCCACTCTGTATTAATCCACACACTGAGAATACATTCCCCACTCTGTATTAATCCCCACACTGAGAATACATTCCCCACTCTGTATTAATCCCCACACTGAGGATACATTCCCCACTCTGTATTAATCCACACACTGAGAATACATTCCCCACTCTGTATTAATCCCCACACTGAGAATACATTCCCCACTCTGTATTAATCCCCACACTGAGGATACATTCCCCACTCTGTATTAATCCACACACTGAGAATACATTCCCCACTCTGTATTAATCCCCACACTGAGGATACATTCCCCACTCTGTATTAATCCACACACTGAGGATACATTCCCCACTCTGTATTAATCCCCACACTGAGAATACATTCCCCACTCTGTATTAATCCCCACACTGAGGATACATTCCCCACTCTGTATTAATTCCCACACTGAGAATACATTCCCCACTCTGTATTAATCCCCACACTGAGGATACATTCCCCACTCTGTATTAATCCCCACGCTGAGAATACATTCCCCACTCTGTATTAATTCCCACACTGAGAATACATTCCCCACTCTGTATTAACCCCACACTGAGGATACATTCCCCACTCTGTATTAATCCACACACTGAGAATACATTCCCCACTCTGTATTAATCCCCACACTGAGGATACATTCCCCACTCTGTATTAATCCACACACTGAGGATACATTCCCCACTCTGTATTAATCCACACACTGAGGATACATTCCCCACTCTGTATTAATCCCACACTGAGAATACATTCCCCACTCTGTATTAATCCCACACTGAGAATACATTCCCCACTCTGTATTAATCCACACACTGAGAATACATTCCCCACTCTGTATTAATCCCCACACTGAGGATACATTCCCCACTCTGAATTAATTCCACGCTGAGGATACATTCCCCACTCTGTATTAATCCCCACACTGAGAATACATTCCCCACTCTGTATTAATCCCCACACTGAGGATACATTCCCCAGTCTGAATTAATTCCATGCTGAGGATACATTCCCCACTCTGTATTAATCCACACACTGAGGATACATTCCCCACTCTGTATTAATCCCACACTGAAGATACATTCCCCACTCTGTATTAATCCCCACACTGAGAATACATTCCCCACTCTGTATTAATCCCCACACTGAGGATACATTCCCCACTCTGTATTAATCCACACACTGAGGATACATTCCCCACTCTGTATTAATCCCACACTGAAGATACATTCCCCACTCTGTATTAATCCCCACACTGAGGATACATTCCCCACTCTGTATGAATTCCACGCTGAGGATCCATTCCCCACTCTGTATTAATCCCCAGACTGAGAATACATTCCCCACTCTGTATTAATCCCCACACTGAGGATACATTCCCCACTCTGTATTAATTCCACGCTGAGGATACATTCCCCACTCTGTATTAATCCCCACACTGAGAATACATTCCCCACTCTGTATTAATCCCCACACTGAGAATACATTCCCCACTCTGTATTAATCCCCACACTGAGAATACATTCCCCACTCTGTATTAATCCCACACTGAGAATACATTCCCCACTCTGTATTAATCCACACACTGAGAATACATTCCCCACTCTGTATTAATCCCACACACTGAGAATACATTCCCCACTCTGTATTAATCCACACACTGAGAATACATTCCCCACTCTGTATTAATCCACACACTGAGGATACATTCCCCACTCTGTATTAATCCCACACTGAGGATACATTCCCCACTCTGTATTAATCCCCACACTGAGAATACATTCCCCACTCTGTATTAATCCCACACTGAGAATACATTCCCCACTCTGTATTAATCCCCACACTGAGAATACACAACCCACTCTGTATTAATCCCACACTGAGAATACATTCCCCACTCTGTATTAATCCCCACACTGAGAATACATTCCCCACTCTGTATTAATCCCACACAGAGGATACATTCCCCACTCTGTATTAATCCACACACTGAGGATACATTCCCCACTCTGTATTAATCCCCACACTGAGGATACATTCCCCACTCTGTATTAATCCCCACACTGAGAATACATTCCCCACTCTGTATTAATCCCCACACTGAGAATACATTCCCCACTCTGTATTAATCCCACACTGAGAATACATTCCCCACTCTGTATTAATCCCCACACTGAGGATACATTCCCCACTCTGTATTAATCCCCACACTGAGGATATATTCCCCACTCTGTATTAATCCACACACTGAGAATACATTCCCCACTCTGTATTAATCCACACACTGAGAATACATTCCCCACTCTGTATTAATCCCCACACTGAGAATACATTCCCCACTCTGTATTAATCCACACACTGAGGATACATTCCCCACTCTGTATTAATCCACACACTGAGGATACATTCCTCACTCTGTATTAATCCACACACTGAGAATACATTCCCCACTCTGTATTAATCCCCACACTGAGAATACATTCCCCACTCTGTATTAATCCCCACACAGAGGATACATTCCCCACTCTGTATTAATCCCCACACAGAGGATACATTCCCCACTCTGTATTAATCCAACACAGAGAATACATTCCCCACTCTGTATTAATCCCCACAGAGAATACATTCCCCACTCTGTATTAACCAACACACTGAGGATACATTCCCCACTCTGTATTAATCCCCACACTGAGAATACATTCCCCACTCTGTATTAATCCCAACACTGAGAATACATTCCCCACTCTGTATTAATCCCCAAACAGAGGATACATTCCCCACTCTGTATTAATCCTCACACTGAGAATTCATTCCCCACTCTGTATTAATCCCCACACTGAGAATACATTCCCCACTCTGTATTAATCCCCACACTGAGGATACATTCCCCACTCTGTATTAATCCCCACACAGAGGATACATTCCCCACTCTGTATTAATCCACACACTGAGAAGACATTCCCCACTCTGTATTAATCCCCACACTGAGAATACATTCCCCACTCTGTATTAATCCACACACTGAGAATACATTCCCCACTCTGTATTAATCCCCACACTGAGAATACATTCCCCACTCTGTATTAATCCCCACACTGAGGATACATTCCCCAATCTGTATTAATCCACACACTGAGAATACATTCCCCACTCTGTATTAATCCCACACCGAGAATACATTCCCCACTCTGTATTAATCCACACACTGAGAATACATTCCCCACTCTGTATTAATCCCCACACAGAGGATACATTCCCCACGCTGTATTAATCTCCACACTGAGAATACATTCCCCACTCTGTATTAATTCCCACACTGAGAATACATTCCCCACTCTGTATTAATCCCCACACTGAGAATACATTCCCCACTCTGTATTAATCCACACACAGAGGATACATTCCCCACTCTGTATTAATCCCCACACTGAGAATACATTCCCCACTCTGTATTAATCCCACACTGAGAATACATTCCCCACTCTGTATTAATCCCACACAGAGGATACATTCCCCACTCTGTATTAATCCCCACACTGAGAATACATTCCCCACTCTGTATTAATCCCCACACTGAGAATACATTCCTCACTCTGTATTAATCCACACACTGAGAATACATTCCCCACTCTGTATTAATCCCACACTGAGGATACATTCCCCACTCTGTATTAATCCCCACACTGAGAATACATTCCCCACTCTGTATTAATCCCCACACTGAGAATACATTCCCCACTCTGTATTAATCCACACACAGAGGATACATTCCCCACTCTGTATTAATCCCCACACTGAGGATACATTCCCCACTCTGTATTAATCCCCACACTGAGAATACATTCCTCACTCTGTATTAATCCACACACTGAGAATACATTCCCCACTCTGTATTAATCCCCACACTGAGGATACATTCCCCACTCTGTATTAATCCACACACTGAGGATACATTCCCCACTCTGTATTAATCCACACACTGAGGATACATTCCCCACTCTGTATTAATCCACACACTGAGGATACATTCCCCACTCTGTATTAATCCCACACTGGGAATACATTCCCCACTCTGTATTAATCCACACACTGAGAATACATTCCCCACTCTGTATTAATCCCCACACTGAGGATACATTCCCCACTCTGTATTAATCCCACACTGAGAATACATTCCCCACTCTGTATTAATCCCCACACTGAGAATACATTCCTCACTCTGTATTAATCCCCACACTGAGAATACATTCCTCACTCTGTATTAATCCCACACTGAGAATACATTCCCCACTCTGTATTAATCCCACACTGAGAATACATTCCCCACTCTGTATTAATCCACACACTGAGAATACATTCCCCACTCTGTATTAATCCCACACTGAGAATACATTCCCCACTCTGTATTCATCCACACACTGAGAATACATTCCCCACTCGGTATTAATCCACACACTGAGGATACATTCCCCACTCTGTATTAATCCCCACACTGAGGATACATTCCCCACTCTGTATTAATCCCCACACTGAGAATACATTCCCCACTCTGTATTAATCCCCACACTGAGAATACATTCCCCACTCTGTATTAATCCCCACACTGAGAATACATTCCCCACTCTGTATTAATCCACACACTGAGAATACATTCCCCACTCTGTATTAATCCACACACTGAGAATACATTCCCCACTCTGTATTAATCCCCACACTGAGAATACATTCCCCACTCTGTATTAATCCACACACTGAGAATACATTCCCCACTCTGTATTAATCCCCACACTGAGGATACAATCCCCACTCTGTATTAATCCCCACACTGAGAATACATTCCCCACTCTGTATTAATCCCCACACTGAGAATACATTCCCCACTCTGTATTAATCCCACACTGAGAATACATTCCCCACTCTGTATTAATCCCCACACTGAGAATACATTCCCCACTCTGTATTAATCCCCACACTGAGAATACATTCCCCACTCTGTATTAATCCACACACTGAGAATACATTCCCCACTCTGTATTAATCCCCACACTGAGAATACATTCCCCACTCTGTATTAATCCCCACACTGAGGATACATTCCCCACTCTGTATTAATCCACACACTGAGAATACATTCCCCACTCTGTATGAATCCCCACACTGAGAATACATTCCCCACTCTGTATTAATCCCCACACTGAGAATACATTCCCCACTCTGTATTAATCCACACACTGAGAATACATTCCCCACTCTGTATTAATCCCCACGCTGAGGATACATTCCCCACTCTGTATTAATTCCCACACTGAGAATACATTCCCCACTCTGTATTAATCCCCACACTGAGGATACATTCCCCACTCTGTGTTCTATAAGTAGTGAATTCGACAGATGAACAGATTAAGGCTTGCTTGGAAGAATATCAGACGCCGTGGAGTAACTGATGCAGCTAATCAACTTGTTGCTGCTGTAGTCTTGCTCAGTCCTGCACTCCATCGCATTAGCCATGAGTATGCTTTCGCACTGTCTACATGACATGTTGGCAGTTGATCTCAGCATGCCTCCAAGTGCTCTTTCTCCTCGAGCAATCAATGCGGGGCCCTCGGATGCCAGGTTGGAGGCGATGAATAAGGCGGATCACCCCGTGGCATCCATGCAGGAATCTCCTACAATATGAAGGTCTTCCCAACATCCCCTGCCTGTGACCACATCAGCTCCAGCCATTGAGACGAAGGAAGATGCACCTGTCCCTTAGCCGTACAACCAAAGCAGGCCAGGTCACACCAGAAGATACCTGCTGCAGTCATCACAGAGAACAGGCCATGATAGTCTGCACCTTATCTCTAGCTCTGCTGCACGTGTCAGAAAAACACCTGGACATAGCAGTAGAGGAGGAATTTCCTTTTTAATTCATTCTTCTGATGTGAACATCACTGGCTAGGCCAGTATTTATTGCCAATTATAGAATCCAACAGTGCAGAAGGAGGCCATTCGGCCCATCGAGTCTGCACCGACCACAATCCCACCCTGGCCTTGCCTCATAACCCCATGCATTTACCCTAGCTAGGCCCCCTGACACTAAGCGGCAATTTAGCATGGCCAATCCACCTAAACTGCACATCCTTGGAGCATGGGAGGAAACCGGAGCACCTGGAGGAAACCCATGCAGACATTGGAGAATGTGCAAACTCCAAACAGACAGTTTGGAGTTTGTCAACAAAATGAAGGGTATAGTCATCGACTTCAGAAAGCATAATGGAGAACATGCCCCTGTCTACAACAACGGGGACGAAGTGGAGAGGGTTGAGAGCTTCAAGTTTTTAGGTATCCAGATCACCAACAACCTGTCCTGGTCCCCCCATGCTGACACTATAGTTAAGAAAGCCCATCAACGCCTCTACTTTCTCAGAAGACTAAGGAAATTTGGCATGTCAGCTACGACTCTCACCAACTTTTACAGATGCACCATAGAAAGCATTCTTTCTGGTTGTATCACAGCTTGGTATGGCTCCTGATCTGCCCAAGACCGCAAGGAACTACAAAAGGTCGTGAATGTAGCCCAATCCATCACACAAACCAGCCTCCCATCCATTGACTCTGCCTACACTTCCCGCTGCCTTGGCAAAGCAACCGGCATAATTATAAATATAACAAGAGAGTGCAGAATATAGTGTTGCAGTCATAGCTAGGGTGTAGAGAAAGATCAACTTAATATGAGGTAGATCCATTCAAAAGTCTGACAGCAGCAGGGAAGAAGCTGTTCTTGAGTCGGTTGGTACGTGACCTCAGACTATTGTATCTTTTTCCCGAAGGAAGAAGGTGGAAGAAAGAATGTCTGGGGTGTGTGGGGTCTTTAATTATGCTGGCTGCTTTGCCGAGGCAGCAGGAAGTGTAGACAGAGTCAGTGAATGGGAGGCTGGTTTACGTGATGGATTGGGCTACATTCACGACCTATTGTAGTTTCTTGGGATCTTGGGCAGAGCAGGAGCCATACCAAGCTGTGATACAACCAGAAAGAATGCTTTCTTTGGTGCATCTGTAAAAGTTGGTGAGAGTCATAGCAGACATGCCAAATTTCCTTAGTCTTCTGAGAAAGTAGAGATGTTGGTGGGCTCTCTTAAATGTGTCTGCATGGGGGGACAGGACAGGTTGTTGATTCCCTGTTTTCTCTCTCGCTCCCGTTTCGAATATTGGAGTGACATTAGCTATCCAGAGTCTATAGAATCCTGGAAGATGACCACCAATCATCCGCTATTTCTGGAGCCATTTCCTTAAGTACTTTGGGATGTAGATTATCAGGCCCTGGAGATTTATCCACCTTCAATCCCATCAATTTTCCCAGCGCCATTTCTCTACTAATATTGGTCTCCTCAGTTCTTCCCTCTCACTAAATCTTGCATTCTCCAACATTTCTGGTATCTGATTTGTGTCCTCTTTTGTGGAGACAGAACCAAAGTATGTATTCAGTTGCGCAGCCATTTCTTTGTCCCCGATTAGACATTCCCCCATTTCTGTCTGTAGGGGACCTACATTTGTCTTTACCAACCTCTTTCTCTTCACGTATCAATAGAAACTCTTAGTGTCAGTCTTTATGTTCCCTGCAAGCTGACTTTCGTACTGTACTTTCCCCTTCTTAATCAATCCCTTGGTCCTTCTTTGCTGAATTCTAAACTACTCCCAATCCTCCAAACTATTTTTTTCTTGGCCAATCTGTATGCTTCTTCCTTGGATCGGATACTCTATTTTCCTTTGTAAGCTATGGATTGGCTCTCTTACCCATTTTGCTTTTGTGCCAGACAGGAATAAACAGTTGTTGCAGTTTCCACTGCGTTCCTTGAATGTTTCCCATTGTCTATCCACTGTCATCCCTTTAAGTAACTCTCCCCAATCTATCAAGGCCAACTGATGCCTCAGATCTTCATAGTTTCCTTTATTAAGAATCAGGACTCTCGTCTCCAAATCAACTACTTCACCCTCCACCTTGATAAAAAATTCTATCATGTTATGGTTGTTCATTCTCAAGGGGTCAAACAGCTAGATTGGCAATGATTCCTTCTCATTACACAATACCCAGTGTAAGATTGCCTGCTCTCTAGTTGGTTCCTCCACATATTGGTCTAGAAAACCATCCCGTAAACACTCCAAGAATTCCCTCTACGGCATTGTGGCTAATTTGATTTGCCTAATCTATGTGCAGATTAAAATCACCCATGATCACCGATATTCCCTGATCACGTGCATCTCTAATTTTGTGTTTAATGCCATTCCCAACATCATCACTGCAGTTTGGGGGTCTATATAAGACACCCACACACCCACCTGTATGAATAATATCACACTGTAATCACAAGCTGATCTTCTGCTGTTAATGTTTATACCAAGTCTCATGTACAATTGTTTGTGCCACATTGGAAAAGGGCAGTTTCCATTCAATAAGTTGGATTTCACCTAGCGCCAGTATCACTAATGGTGCCAGGAACTTTCAAGCTCCAGACCAGCCGTTGGCAGTCTCCAACAGGCAGAAGGGCATGAGACTCATTGCTTATATTTATCTTGTACTGTTACTCTTCTGCAATCAAGTGTATAATGTTTAGGGATTGTAATTTCAGGCTCTGATAGAATGTTTAAGAGAAAGGATAAGCCTGAAGCATCTGAGACATTCCAAATACCAGATGGACCAGCAATGTCGAAGGCTTTGTGTAGGCAGCAAATTTGTTCACCACCCTGGGATCTCCTCAGAATTGGGATACTCCCTGGAAAGAGAAACAGTAAGCTCTCCCTTGCACTGTGAAGGAGTGTTTGGTGAAAGCAAGCTTCCCCAAACAGAAGTTTCATTTACCACAGGTGGGTTGGATCTCATTAGCTGCTCTGAAGGATGCACGTATAGCATTAGAAAAATGCGAACAAGAAAAACAGAGGGTTACGGCTGCTCTGGCCCTCTCTGAACAACACAATTTAACAGTAACTGAAGCTGCTGAAGGGAGGGCTGATAAAGCCAAACAAGAACAAACACAAATTGCATGCAGGTTAGCGACAGTACAATATAAGATAATTAGGTCTGATTAGAATCCTCACAACTCTCCTGAAAAACAGAGGGAGTGGTGGAAAAAGGATGATAAAGCCTGGGTTCTAATTCTCTGAGCCCATGTAGAATTAACAAAACAGTGAACCATTCCTAACAAAAAATTGATAAAATGAAAATAATTAGGTTGAGAAACTTCCCTAGAACAGAAAGTCCCACCCGGGGTCAATGTCTGCATGGTCCGTGTCCTGCCTGCTATGATTCCCATGGCTGGCAGGATGGGAAAATTGCACCCCAAGAGTCTACGCTTAAAATCAAGTTTGTTTTATGTGGTTGGATGAGTTTAAAGTGACCCAATTGTGTGCAAAGTTTCTCTGTTCACTCCCCACCCCTTTAGGTTGTGTAGAGAAGCTAGCCTTTTCAGCAGACAGCTGATGCATGTTTAACAAGCTCAGAAACTTACCTGTCTGTGATTTCAATTCATTGTTTGGAATTTACAAGCTATGAAAACATGCGTGTTTCATTTGTTTTATGTGGATGTTCACAGATGGGTTATCATTGTTTGGGCTACATTTGTTACAGTTTATCTTTCTGGGGAATTAACCTTGAGTTTTAATTACAGGAATTTGAAAATTTTAAAACAGGACCACAAGGAAAGCTTACGGAATTCTTGTTTTGTTTGAAGTTTTCATGTTTTCGCGCTAACATTGTGATTTTGTGATCATAGTTCAAGTGATTTAAGTCAGATTAAATAAAGCTTTGTTTTGATAGGTTATGGGCCTGGATTCATGTTGTGTTGGATTTATGTTGGGTTCAACATCTTGTCAGGTTGAAAGATTTATCCCTGACACAATTGGCACAACTAAAAGGAAGATTTGGGATTTGGATTCTGGGGGAGAGTTTAAGAGGAGAGATTGTAAAATAGAAATGATTCCTGGACCGTGAGTGATGACATAATGGTGTCCATTTAAAAACTCTCCTCCACACTTTTTCACATTAACAGAGAATTAACTGTTAGAACATAGAACATAGAACAGTACAGCACAGAACAGGCCCTTTGGCCCACGATGTTGTGCCGAGCTTTATCTGAAACCAAGATCAAGCTATCTCACTCCCTATCATCCTGGTGTGCTCCATGTGCCTATCCAATAACCGCTTAAATGTTCCTAAAGTGTCTGACTCCACTATCACTGCAGGCAGTCCATTCCACACCCCAACCACTCTCTGAGTAAAGAACCTACCTCGGACATCCTTCCTATATCTCCCACCATGAACCCTATAGTTATGCCCCCTTGTAATAGCTCCATCCACCCGAGGAAATAGTCTTTGAATGTTCACTCTATCTATCCCCTTCATCATTTTATAAACCTCTATTAAGTCTCCCCTCAACCTCCTCCGCTCCAGAGAGAACAGCCCTAGCTCCCTCAACCTTTCCTCATAAGACCTACCCTCCAAACCAGGCAGCATCCTGGTAAATCTCCTTTGCACTCTTTCCAGCGCTTCCACATCCTTCTTATAGTGAGGTGACCAGAACTGCACACAATATTCCAAATGTGGTCTCACCAAGGTCCTGTACAGTTGCAGCATAACCCCACAGCTCTTAAACTCCAACCCCCTGTTAATAAAAGCTAACACACTATAGGCCTTCTTCACAGCTCTATCCACTTGAGTGGCAACCTTCAGAGATCTGTGGATATGGACCCCAAGATCTCTCTGTTCCTCCACAGTCTTCAGAGCCCTACCTTTGACCCTGTAATCCACATTTAAATTTGTCCTACCAAAATGAATCACCTCACATTTATCAGGGTTAAACTCCATCTGCCATTTTTCAGCCCAGCTTTGCATCCTATCTATGTCTCTTTGCAGCCTACAACAGCCCTCCACCTCATCCACTACTCCACTAATCTTGGTGTCATCAGCAAATTTACTGATCCACCCTTCAGCCCCCTCCTCTAAGTCATTAATAAAAATCACAAAGAGCAGAGGACCAAGCACTGATCCCTGCGGCACTCCGCTAGCAACCTGCCTCCAATCCGAAAATTTTCCATCCACCACCACCCTCTGTCTTCGATCAGATAGCCAGTTACCTATCCAATCGGCCAACTTTCCCTCTATCCCACACCTCCTCACTTTCATCATAAGCCGACCATGGGGGACCTTATCAAATGCCTTACTAAAATCCATGTATATGACATCAACTGCCCTACCTTCATCAACACACTTAGTTACCTTCTCAAAAAATTCTATCAAATTTGTGAGGCACGACTTGCCCTTCACGAATCCGAGCTGACTATCCCGGATTAATCCGCATCTTTCTAAATGGTCGTAAATCCCATCTCTAAGGACCTTTTCCATCAACTTACCAACCACCGAAGTAAGACTAACCGGCCTATAATTACCAGGGTCATTTCTATTCCCTTTCTTAAACAGAGGAACAACATTCGCCACTCTCCAGTCCTCTGGCACCAACCCCGTGGACAGTGAGGACCCAAAGATCAAAGCCAAAGGCTCTGCAATCTCATCCCTTGCCTCCCAAAGAATCCTAGGATATATTTCATCAGGCCCAGGGGACTTATCGACCTTCAGTTTATTCAAAACTGCCAGTACATCCTCCCTCCAAACATCTACCTCCTCCAGCCTATTTGCCTGTAACACCTTCTCTTCCTCAAAAACATGGCCCCTCTCCTTGGTGAACACTGAAGAAAAGTATTCATTCATCACCTCTCCTATCTCTACTGACTCCATACACAAGTTCCCACTACTGTCCTTGACCGGCCCTAACCTCACCCTGGTCATTCTTTTATTCCTCACATAAGAGTAAAAAGCCTTGGGGTTTTCCTTGATCCGACCCGCCAAGGACTTCTCATGCCCCGTTAGAGAAAATCTCCATTACAAGAGAGGAAGTGTTAGGTTTTTTAGGGAACATTAAAACTGACAAAGCCCCAGGGCCTGATGGCATCTATCCTCGACTGCTCAGGGAGACGAGAGATTAAATTGCTGGGCCTCTGACGGAAATCTTTGTCGCTTCTTTGGACACGGGTGAGGTCCCTGAGGATTGGAGGATAGCGAATGTGGTCCCGTTGTTTAAGAAGGGTAGCAGGGATAACCCAGGAAATTATAGGCCGGTGAGCTTGACGTCCGTGGTAGGGAAGTTGTTGGAGAGGACTCTTAGAGACAGGATGTATGTGCATTTAGAACGGAACAATCTCATTAGTGACAGACAGCATGGTTTTGTAAGAGGGAGGTCGTGCTTTACAAATTTGGTGGAGTTTTTTGAGGAAGTGACAAAAACGGTTGATGAAGGAAGGGCCGTGGATGTCGTCTATATGGATTTCAGTAAGGCATTTGACAAAGTCCCACATGGCAGGTTGGTTAAGAAGGTTAAGGCTCATGGGATACAAGGAGAAGTGGCTAGATGGGTGGAGAACTGGCTTGGCCATAGGAGACAGAGGGTAGTGGTCGAAGGGTCTTTTTCCGGCTGGAGGTCTGTGACCAGTGGTGTTCCACAGGGCTCTGTACTGGGACCTCTGCTATTTGTGATATATATAAATGATTTGGAAGAAGGTGTAACTGGTGTAATCAGCAAGTTTGCGGATGACACGAAGATGGCTGGACTTGCGGATAGCGAAGAGCATTGTCGGGCAGTACAGCAGGATATAGATAGGCTGGAAAATTGGGCGGAGAGGTAGCAGATGGAGTTTAATCCAGATAAATGCGAAGTGATGCATTTTGGAAGAAATAAAGTAGGGAGGAGTTATACAATAAATGGCAGAGTCATCAGGAGTATAGAAACACAGAGGGACCTAGGTGTGCAAGTCCACAAATCCTTGAAGGTGGCAACACAGGTGGAGAAGGTGGTGAAGAAGGCATATGGTATGCTTGCCTTTATAGGACGGGGTATAGAGTATAAAAGCTGGAGTCTGATGATGCAGCTGTATAGAACGCTGGTTAGGCCACATTTGGAGTACTGCGCCCAGTTCTGGTCGCCGCACTACCAGAAGGACGTGGAGGCGTTAGAGAGAGTGCAGAGAAGGTTTACCAGGATGTTGCCTGGTATGGAGGGTCTTAGCTATGAGGAGAGATTGGGTAGACTGGGGTTGTTCTCCTTGGAAAGACGGAGAATGAGAGGAGATCTAATAGAGGTGTACAAGATTATGAAGGGTATAGATAGGGTGAACAGTGGGAAGCTTTTTCCCATGTCGGAGGTGACGATCACGAGGGGTCACGTGCTCAAGCTGAGAGGGGCGAAGTATAACTCGGATATCAGAGGGACGTTTTTTTACACAGAGGGTGGTGGGGGCCTGGAATGCGCTGCCAAGTAGGGTGGTGGAGGCAGGCACGCTGACATCGTTTAAGACTTACCTGGATAGTCACATGAGCAGCCTGGGAATGGAGGGATACAAACGATTGGTCTAGTTGGACCAAGGAGCGGCACAGGCTTGGAGGGCCGAAGGGCCTGTTTCCTGTGCTGTACTGTTCTTTGTCCCCTCCTAGCTCTCCTAAGCCCCTTTTTCAGCTCATTCCTTGCTAACTTATAACCCTCAATCGAGCCGTCTGAACCTTGTTTCCTCATCCCTACATAAGCTTCCCTCTTCCTTTTTACAAGACATTCCACCTCTTTTGTGAACCATGGTTCCCTCACTCGGCCATTTCCTCCCTGCCTGACAGGAACATACCGTATTTGTTCCTTGAAAAAGTTCCACTTTTCATGAGTGCCTTTCCCTGACAGTTTCTGTTCCCATCTTATGCCCCCTAATTCTTGCCTAATCGCATCATAATTACCTCTCCATTGCAATAACAAAAGACACTGAACTGTGGTAACTATCTCCAAAGTGCTCTCCCACAACCAAATCTAACACTAGGCCCGGTTCATTTCCCAGTACCAAATCCAATGTGGCCCCACCTCTTGTCGGCCTATCCACATATTGTGTCAGGAAACCCTCCTGCACACACTGCACAAAAACTGCCCCATCCGAACTATTCGACCTACAAAGGTTCCAATCAATATTTGGAAAGTTAAAGTCCCCCATGACAACTACCCTGTGACCCCCACACCTATCCATAATCTGCTTAGCAATTTCTTCCTCCACATCTCTATTACTATTTGGGGGCCTATAGTAAACTCCTAACAACGTGACCGCTCCTTTCCTATTTCTAACGTCAGCCCATATTACCTCAGTGTGCAGATCCCCCTCGAAGTGCCTTTCCGCAGCCGTTAAACTATCCTTGATTAACAATGCTACTCCTCCACCTCTTTTACCAGCTTCCCTACACTTACTGAAACATCTATACCCCGGAACGTCCAACAACCATTCCTGTCCCTGTTCTACCCATGTCTCCGTAATGACCATTACATCGTAGTCCCAAGTTCCAAATCACGCCCCAAGTTCATCTACCTTGTTCCGGATGCTCCTTGCATTGAAGTAGACACACTTCAACCCACCTTCCTGTCTACCGGTACCCACCCTTGACACCTTCCCCAATACCTCACCACCCTCAACACTGACTTCCGGACTACTGTTGTCTGTTAACAGCTGAAGCTCATCATGGCTAAAGTTTTGTTTGCAGGAACAATTACAAAATTTTAAAATTTTGAATTGTCAGACATGTTTGGATTAATTAACCCATTCTGCCCCAAGCAGGGTGGATCTTTTATGTTTTTTTTGTTTTACGGGTAACTGGAAAGGCAGCAGGATTTGCAGTAGCTTCAACACATTCAAGAACTTATTTATCGACTTTCAATATAGCAGCAATCGTCAGCCTGAATCAAAATCTGGCAAAAGCGGGGAGAGCATCCAGTGAGGAGTTACAAAAGACAGAATGGGCGGGGGAATTTTTGGGCAGCACGGTGGCACAGTGGTTAGCACTGCTGCCTCACAGCACCAGAGATCCAGTTCAATTCCGGCCTCAGGTCACTGTCTGTGTGGACTTTGCACATTCTCCCCGTGTCTGCGTGGGTTTCCTCCGGGTGCTCCGGTTTCCTCCCACAGTTCAAAAATGTGCAGGTTAGGTGGATTGGCCATGCTAAATTGAGCCTATTGTCAGGAGGATTAACAGGGTAAATATGTGGGGTTATGGGGATAGAGCCTGGGTGGGATTGTGGTCGGTGCAGATTCGATGGGCCGGATGGCCTCCTTCTGCATTGTAGGGATTCTATGATTCTATGAATGCAAGGTTATATTCACCACTATTGAACAATTATAGCAACAGCACCAGCTTTACGGCTATCAGATAATAATGGGAATTATTACACTGCTGGATTGTGAGGTGTGGGTGGTCAAAGTTAGTAAACTGATCACAATGCTGGGAGAAGTGATTGTACACACAGAGCACACCTAGAACAAACTTAAATATGGGAAGGTTGAAGACAGTGTCTGATGCCAGAAGGGTTCAGTGGCAGAGTTTACTGCTCCCCCAATAGCAAGGACAAAAGTCAAGGTGGAATCTATTCAATGAAGAACGAGAACAATGATGATGAAAAAAATGACATTAAGAGGGATTCTAAGAGGAAAAAAGATATGCACACAGTTTCTGTCTGTGGATATAAGAACAATGTTTCTTTTGAAGCAGGAATGAAGCAGACATTCATGGACATTTGGAAGCCAACAACACGATTGTTTGAATTTGGGATAATTCTGAGATGTGCAATGTGCTCTGTGATTTAGCAAGCTGCTTTTAAAACTGATGTCATCGAAGATAAAGCAATCAAAACATGTTAATGTCTGGAATCAAATAGAAATTGGACTGCAGAATTTCTCCAGGGCTCATAACTGGGATAGGATAATAACTAGTGGGGTGCATCAAACTAGATAGAATTAATTGAGGGTGCAAAATAGAGACTGGAAATCAAAAACAGTAAATCGGATATCGGGTCAATTCAATATTCAATCTGGCATTGATATACATTCGAGCAATTTGAAACTATAAAGGAGGCTAGTAAATAGATAGCTTTCTCTTGGTGATATTTGTGTCATTTTCTATGTTTTTTTTAAGAGAACAAAATTTGATAATCTGGCCACCACCCGAGGCATCTCGACCATACATGGATAGATGAGCAAAGACTTCAAGTATGTTTGATAAGATCACCAGAGTCAAGAAAGTATTGGCATGATATTGAGATACTACATATATGAGTTACACGTGAAGTAACTAACATGCAGGAAGCCAGTTCAAAATGGACGCATTCAAGGGTTTAGAATTGCAATGATACACTGAAGAGCAGGTCTCAGACATGCTCACTACTTGACAAACAAGCTGGTGTGAAATGGTTAATGGGGCAATAGAGTCAAACAGCACCATGAAACAATCAAGATATTCACGTAGACTCCGGAGAGAAACTGATTTTAAAACAATTAGGATAGAATTAAACATCACAGTACTTGTCAGAAAAAGTAAAATTAAAGTGAAAAGATAAATAATATGGATTGAAACAATTTAACGGTCTGGTAGCAAGTAAACCTAAGGAGGAATATCCATTAGATGGATACAGATAAATGGAAAGCTGGAGAAGATTTTAAGTCTACGCATGATGTTCCTTTGATTGATAGATATCGAGTGAGGGGAGTATCAGGGAGAAAAGAGCATCAATCTAATTATTCAGACATTAATGGAATTTATCACAAATTATGGAAAGAGGGAATCGGAATCTCAAGAGAATGAGATTTACTTGTTGCACAGATCACCCTATTCAACGGCTAAAGAAAGAAGGTGATCAAGGTCATTATACCTGTGCTGGAAGCCAAAAATGTGTCTTTTACAATATAACTGTTAATTGTTCATTCTTTTACTTGTATTATGGTATAGAGTGCATGCACTGTTAACACGGATCACTGCGAAGGAAGTTATATGGGTACAGATCGGCTGTGTTGCCGAATCAAAGGATGGAATGGATAGAGAGTAAAGAGTTAACATGTTCACCAGCCACCTCAGCAATACTCATGCAGTGGGAACCTAAGGATGCAGCTGTGTTTGTTACACATTTGGCACCAAATGAAGAATATCACACTGTAATCACAAGCTGACCATCTACTGGTAATGTTTACACCAACACTGCTACTCTGTAAAAAGGCAGTTTCCATCCAAGTAAGTTCAACTTTACTTAGGACCGGGATTGCAAATGGTGCTAGGACCTTGCGAGCTCCAGACCAGCCATCATTGCCAGAGTCCCCGACGGGCAGAAGGGCATGAGGCTCGTTGCTGATATTTATCTTGTATGGTTTACTCTTTTGTAATAAAGTGTATAATATTTCAAGATTGTAATTCCAGCCTGTCTCTTTAACATTCTCCCAGATCATTAAAAGAACAAAACAGTGAAGCAGTTGGGTTTTTAACGACAATGCTTTCATGTTCATCATTAGACTTTTAATTCCAGAATTTTATTGAATTGACGTGGTGGGATTCGAACCCAAGTCCCAGAACACCACCCTGGGTCTCTGGATTACTCATCCAAGGCCACTACCTTCCTCTTATTGTTGTGAGAATCCTCTTGGCCAGACCTGCTGCCATGTGGCCTTCAACATATAGTGAGGAATATCAAATGAGAAAACTCTCATATGTTCTCCACATTGTTGTTAGGGTTTGCCTTTAGTTGTCCAGTTGTGCTAACCTTCACCTCCATGAACGGACTGGGTTTGGATTTGGCTCTGCTTCAAGATAGTGCATGTTTCATTTCAAACTGTCCCCACCACCATTTACCCCCCGAGTCACGAACTAACGTACCCCCATCACCAATGATATCCCGATAAAAACTTCACTCTCCCTTCAGTTCACCCTGGACCCTATCACCCCAGCTTTGGTATCCCCGCTGAGCCCACTTCCGTCACCATTCCTATGCCAACCCACTCCTGTAATCCGTACCACCATCCATGTCCCCCTCAATGAGTCCCTGGGTCAGAACTCTGTAATGTGGAAATGCCGGCGTTGGACTGGGGTAAGCACAGTAAGTAGTCTCACAACACCAGGTTAAAGTCCAACAGGTTTATTTGGCAGCATGAGCTTTCGGAGTCTCAAGCTCCTTCATCAGGTGAGTGAGGATTTGTGTCAGAACTCTACCCAGCACATGTGGACTCTAATGCGAAGGTATCCCACATACCCTTCTCACGGTTACCATTTCCTCACATCACCAGCACCTCCAGTTCTGCCCCAGTATCCCAACGCTGGCTCAACAAACACCTCCCTCTGAAGCCCTCTGACCACATCCCACCTCGCGTCCCTCCCTCTGTCTTCATCCTGCTGCCCACCATCCTCTTGTTTTACTCTGGACCCAGTCTTCTACGCATCCGGGTGAACTCCCCTCCTCTCCCCTAGCCCCAGCCCTTCTCCTCTGCCCCCCTTCTACTCTTCTCCACCCCTTTCTACTCTTCTCCCCCCTTCAACTCTCTCCCCCCCTACTCTTCTCCCCCCTTCTACTCTTCTCCCCCCTTCTACTCTTCTCCCCCTTCTACTCTTCTCCCCCCTTCTACTCTTCTCCCCCTTCTACTCTTCCCCCCCTTCTACTCTTCTCCCCCCTTCTACTCTTCACCCCCATTCTACTCTCTTCCCCCCAATTCTACTCTTCTCCCCCCTTCTACTCTTCTCCCCCCTTCTACTCTTCTCCCCCTTCTACTATTCTCCCCCCTTCTACTATTCTCCCCCCTTCTACTATTCTCCCCCCTTCTACTATTCTCCCCCCTTCTACTATTCTCCCCCCTTCTACTATTCTCCCCCCTTCTACTATTCTCCCCCCTTCTACTATTCTCCCCCCTTCTACTATTCTCCCCCCTTCTACTATTCTCCCCCCTTCTACTATTCTCCCCCCTTCTACTATTCTCCCCCCTTCTACTATTCTCCCCCCTTCTACTATTCTCCCCCCTTCTACTATTCTCCCCCCTTCTACTATTCTCCCCCCTTCTACTATTCTCCCCCCTTCTACTATTCTCCCCCCTTCTACTATTCTCCCCCCTTCTACTATTCTCCCCCCTTCTACTATTCTCCCCCCTTCTACTATTCTCCCCCCTTCTACTATTCTCCCCCCTTCTACTATTCTCCCCCCTTCTACTATTCTCCCCCCTTCTACTATTCTCCCCCCTTCTACTATTCTCCCCCCTTCTACTATTCTCCCCCCTTCTACTATTCTCCCCCCTTCTACTCTTCTCCCCCCTTCTACTCTTCTCCCCCCTTCTACTCTTCTCCCCCCTTCTACTCTTCTCCCCCCTTCTACTCTTCTCCCCCCTTCTACTCTTCTCCCCCCTTCTACTATTCTCCCCCCTTCTACTATTCTCCCCCCTTCTACTATTCTCCCCCCTTCTACTATTCTCCCCCCTTCTACTATTCTCCCCCCTTCTACTATTCTCCCCCCTTCTACTATTCTCCCCCCTTCTACTATTCTCCCCCCTTCTACTATTCTCCCCCCTTCTACTATTCTCCCCCCTTCTACTATTCTCCCCCCTTCTACTCTTCTCCCCCATTCTACTCTTCTCCCCCATTCTACTATTCTCCCCCCTTCTACTATTCTCCCCCCTTCTACTCTTCTCCCCCCTTCTACTCTTCTCCCCCCTTCTACTCTTCTCCCCCCTTCTACTCTTCTCCCCCCTTCTACTCTTCTCCCCCCTTCTACTCTTCTCCCCCCTTCTACTCTTCTCCCCCCTTCTACTCTTCTCCCCCCTTCTACTCTTCTCCCCCCTTCTACTCTTCTCCCCCATTCTACACTTCTGCCCCATTCTACTCTTCTGCCCCATTCTACTCTTCTCCCCCATTCTACTCTTCTCCCCCATTCTACTCTTCTCCCCCATTCTACTCTTCTCCCCCTTTCTACTCTTCTGCCCCCTTCTACTCTTCTGCCCCCTTCTACTCTTCTCCCCCTCTTCTACTCTTCTCCCCCATTCTACTCTTCTGCCCCTCCTTCTACTTTTCTGCCCCCCTTTTTCTCCTCTGGCCCCTTCTTCCCCTTTGCACCCTTCTTCCACTCTGTTCCCTTTTCCCCTCTACCGTTCTTCTTCCCCTTTGCTCTCCTTTCTTCCCCTCTGCCCCCTTCTCTGTTTCCTGCATCTTCCCATCTGTCCTCTTCCTCTTCTGCTCCCATCTTCTCCTTTGCTACCCCTTCTTCTCCTTTTCCCCTCTTCTTCTCCTCTGTTTCTCTTCTGCCTCCGTTGTTCTACTCTGCCCTTCCCCTTCCTCTCTTCTGCGTCTTAGTCTCCTCTGCCCACTACACCTCCTTCCCCACCTTCTTCCCTTCTCCCACTTACTTCTCTTCTGCCCCACTTTTGTTCCACTGGTGCGCCTCTTTCGTCTCCAGGTAAATTCTCCCCTTGGGTCATGCCAAGCTCCAGTATGGCGTACATTCCCGCTGATGGGCGGAAGATTTGATGGGTGATTCCTGTATGAGGACTTTGATGAGCATGCATGAGATGCAAAGTGGATTCCCTCCAAGCCTCAGTGGGACACCTGACTCGCTATGACAGGCCATGAATCTCAGGTAGGGACAATGCTGATCTGGCTTCCTGTACCGAGGGTAAATTCCCCACTCTGTAATAATCCACATACAGGGTATTTTCCTGCTCCTCCAAACTGGAAAATGTAGATACTATGTTTTAGAAAAACATTAAAGGTTGCCCATATACACATCCTATTGTCACAAAGGTACTTACCGAATGAAGCGCATTAATTGACGTGTATAGAATGCTGTATAATGTGTGCTTTGTCCAGTCCCATTCTTATGTTCCACTTGAGATATCCAGTATGAGAGCCACCAGTCAGACAAATTACGGGATACTGTGAAAGGAGGAAATCTGAGACATTACATCTTTAAGTACCTCGGACAAATCAGATTTTTGTGCGTCATACCTTGGCTATAGCATAGTACCCCTATGTAGGAACAGAAGAAAACTTTGTGTTCATTATAAAGACTTGGCAATCCATCCAATTCCATGCAGGGAATTTATGGTATGCTTTTTGAAAATCCAGATACATTACAGTCATCGTACTAGATATATCCTGAAAAAGCTTAGATTTGTTAAACATGTTTCCCTTTTCATAAATCCATGCTGACTCTGATTAATCATTTTACAAGGGGAAGTGGTGCCGTAGTGATAATGTCAAGAGGCCCAGGCTATTATTCTGGGGAAACAGGTTCAAATCCCATAATGCCTTGTGGAATTTAAATTCAATTAAACAATTAATCACAAATTAAAAGCTCCTCTCAGTAATTGTGACTGTGAAACTATTGCTGATTGTTGTATAAACACATCTGATTCACCATTGTATTTCAAGGAGGGAAATCTGACAACTTTACCAGGTCCGGCCTACATGTGACTCCAGATCCACAGCATTGTGGCTGACTCTTAAATGCCATGAAATGACCTAGCAAGTCAAACCACTACTAAGTCAAAAAGGAATGAAATTAGACAGGCCACTCATCATTAACCTAGGCACCAGAGACAACAGCTACCCATGCAAATCAGTTTCCAATGCAAAGTCTCCTTATTAACCTCTAGGGGCTTGTTCCAAAATTGAGAGAGCTGTCTCACATCCGAGCCAAACAACAACATGACGCAGTCATGATCATAAAATCATACCTTAATGACAAAGTTCCAGACACCACCATCACCACCCTTGGATATACCCTGTCCCACCAACAGAGATGATGGCACAATGTTGTACAGGCAGAAGGTAGTGGCCCTGGGAATCCTCACCATTGATTCCAGACCCTATGAAGTCTCATGGCATCAGGTCAAACATGGACAAGGAAGTCTCCTATCGCTCCCACTCAACTGCTGAATCAATCCTCCTCAATGTTGAACATCAAGTGGAAGAAGTATTGGGGGTGGCAAGGGCACAGAATATACTCAGAGTGGGAAACTGCAATGTCCATCTCCAAGAGTGGCTTGGCAGCGCCACTACTGACCAAGCTGGCCAAGTCCTGAAGGCCGTAGCTCCTGGACTGGATCTGCGACAGGTGGTGAAAGAACCAACAAGAGGGAAGAATCTGCATAAAGTTGGCCTCACCAAACCACCTGTCACATGGCAATATTGGTGGAAGAGTTCAATGCACAGTCCGTGTGGGGATGAAATCTCATCTTCTCACTGAAGATATCCGCCATCATGTTGGATTGTAGCATGCTGAATAGGATAGATTTAGCACAGATCTTGCAACTCAAAACTGGCATCCATGAGGCACTATGGCCATCAGCAGTAGCAGAATGGTACTCAACCACAATCTCATCTCATGGCCTAGCATATCCCCCCCCCTCTACCATTACCATCAAGCCAGGGAATCAAATCTGCTTCAATGAGAAGTGAAAGACGGTGTGCTAGGACCAATACCGAGCATACTTGTACACCCAGGTCCCTCTGTGTGTCTATACTCCTGATGGTTCTGCCATTTATTGTATAGCTCCCCCTTACATTACATCTACCGAAATGCATCACTTCGCATTTATCTGGATTAAATTCCATCTGCCATTTCTCCGCCCAATGTTCCAGCCTATCTATATCCTGCTGTATTCTCTGACAATGTTCATCACTATCCGCAACTCCAGCAATATTTGTGTCGTCCGCAAACTTACTGATCACACCAGCTGCATCTTCCTCCAAATCATTTATATATATCACAAACAGCAGAGGTCCCAGTACAGAGCCCTGTGGAACACCACTAATCACAGACCTCCAACCGGAAAAAGACCCCTCCACTGTTACCCTCTGTCTTCTATGGCTAAGCCAGTTCTCCAGCCATCCAGCTAGCTCACCTTTTATCCCATGAGATTTAACCTTTTGCACCAGCCTGCCATGAGGGACCTTGTCAAATGCTTTCCTAAAATCCATATAGAAACCATCCATACAGACGCCATCCATGGCCTTTCCCTCGTCAATCGTTTTTGTCACCTCCTCAAAAAACTCAACCAAATTTGTGAGGCATGACCTCCCTCGTACAAAACCATGCTGTCTATCGCGAATGAGATTATTCAGTTCTAAATGCGCATATATCCTATCTCTAAGAATCTTCTCCAACAATTTCCACAGACGTCAAGCTCACCGGCCTATAATTACCCGGATTATCCTTGCTACCCTTCTTAAATAACGGGACCACATTTGCTATCCTCCAATCCTTTGGAACCTCACCTGTGTCCAGTGAAGAGACAAAGATTTCTGTTAGAGGCCCAGCAATTTCATCTCTCGCCTCCCTGAGGAGTCTAGGATAGATGCCATCTGGCCCTGGGGATTTGTCTGTCTTAATGTTTTCTAAAAAACCTAACACTTCCTCCCTTGTAATTGAGATTTTTTCTATCGGGTCAACACATCTCTCTGAGACAATACCAGTCAACATGTCCATCTCCTTTGTGAATACTGATGCAAAGTATTCGTTTAAGATCTCTCCTACTCCCTTTGGTTCTAAGCATAATTCCCCTCCTTTGTCCCTGAGAGGTCCAATTCTTTCCCCAACAACCCTCTTGTTCCTAACGTATGTATAAAATGCCTTAGGATTCTCCTTAATCCTGTCTGCCAAGGACATTTCGTGACCCCTTTTTGCCCTTCCAACTCCCTGTTTGAGTTCTTTTCTACTTTCTCTGTATTCCTCCAGTGCTCCATCTGTTTTTAGCTGCCTGGACCTCATGTATGCCTCTTTTTTCTTTTTGATTAGACCCACAATTTCACTGGTTATCCACGGCTCCCGAATCCTACCTTTCCTATCCTTCCTCTTTACAGGCACATGCCTGTCCTGCAGTCCTATCAACTGCTCCTTAAAAGACTCCCACATGCCAGATGTGGATTTACCCTCGAACAGCCTCTCCCAATCAACAGCCACCAAATCCTGCCTAATCCGGCTGTAGTTATCCTTCCCCCAATTCAGCACCTTACCCATAGGACAACTCTCATCTTTTTCCATTACTATCCTAAAGTTTACAGAATTGTGGTCACTATTTGCTACATGTTCCCCTACTGAAACTTTGATGACCTGACCGGGCTCATTCCCCAGTACTAGGTCCAGTATAGCCCCCTCTCTAGTTGGACTGTCAACATATTGTTCCAAAGAACCTTCCTGTACGCATTTTATAAATTCTTCCGAGTCCAGGCCCCCAGCCCTAAGCGATTTCCAGTCTACACAAGGGAAATTAAAGTCTCCCACGACAACAACTCTATTTTTTCTGTACCTGTCCAGAATCTCCTTACATATCCGTTCCTCAACTTCCCGTGGGCTGTTGGGAGGCCTGTAGTATACCCCCAGCATACTGACTGCGCCCTTCCTGTTTCTGAGCAGGTGACTCGTTACCTGACCCTTCCAAATTGTCCACCCTCTGTACCGCTGTAATATGCTCCCTAACCAGCATTGCTACTCCCCCACCTCTCCTAGCCCTTCTCTGTCTCGCCTAAAACACTTATACCCCAGAATATTCAGCTGCCAGTCCTGTCCTTCTTTTAACCAAGTCTCCGTCACTGCAACCACATCCAAGTTCCGCGCAAGCATTAAGGCTCTAAGCTCGTCTGTCTTGCCCGTGACACTCCTTGCATTGAAGCAGATGCACTCCAGACCTTCAGGCCCACTGAGGTCATCCTCCCCCAGAATGCTCTTCCTCTTAAGAACAAATAACAAAGAACAATACAGCACATGAACAGGCCCTTCGGCCCTCCAAGCCCATGCCGCTCCCTGGTCCAAACTAGACCATTCTATTGTATCCCTCCATTCCCACTCCATTCATGCGGCTATCTAGATAAGTCTTAAACGTTCCCAGTGTGTCCGCCTCCACCACCTTGCCCGGCAGCGCATTCCAGGCCCCCACCACCCTCTGTGTAAAATACGTCCTTCTGATATCCGTGTTAAACCTCCCCCCCTCTCCTTGAACCTATGACCCCTCGTGAACGTCACCACCGATCTGGGGAAAAGCTTCCCACCATTCACCCTACCTATGCCTTTCATAATTTTATACACCTCTATTAGGTCACCCCTCATCCTCCGTCTTTCCAGTGAGAACAACCCCAGTTTACCCAATCTCTCCTCATAACTAAGCCCTTCCATATCAGGCAACATCCTGGTAAACCTCCTCTGCACTCCCTCTAAAGCCTCCACATCCTTCTGGTAGTGTGGCGACCAGAACTGGGCGCAGTATTCCAAATGCGGCCGAACCAACGTTCTATACAACTGCAACATCAGACCCCAACTTTTATACTCTATGCCCCGTCCTATAAAGGCTAGCATGCCATATGCCTTATTCACTACCTTCTCCACCTGTGACGTCACCTTCAAGGATCTGTGGACTTGCACACCCAGGTCCCTCTGCTTATCTACACCTTTTATGGTTCTGCCATTTATCGTATAGCTCCCCCGACATTAGTTCTACCAAAATGCATCACTTCGCATTTATCAGCATTGAACTCCGTCTGCCATTTCTTTGCCCAAATTTCCAGCCTATCTATATCCTTCTGTAGTCTCTGACAATGTTCCTCACTATCTGCAAGTCCAGCCATTTTCGTGTCGTCCGCAAACTTACTGATCACCCCAGTTACACCTTCTTCCAGATCGTTTATATAAATCACAAACAGCAAAGGTCCCAATACAGAGCCCTGCGGAACACCACTGGTCACAGGCATCCAGCCGGAAAAAGACCCTTCCACTACCACCCTCTGTCTTCTGTGACCAAGTTCTCCACCCATCTAGCCACCTCCCCCTTTATCCCATGAGATCCAACCTTTTGCACCAACCTACCATGAGGTACTTTGTCAAACGCTTTACTAAAGTCCATATAGACGACATCCTTCCCTCGTCAACCATTCTAGTCACTTCTTCAAAAAACTCCACCAAGTTAGGCATGACCTCCCTCTCACAAAACCATGCTGACTATCGTTAATGAGTTTATTCCTTTCCAAATGCGCATACATCCTATCTCTAAGAATCCTCTCCAACAACTTCCCTACCACGGACGTCAAGCTCACCGACCTATAATTGCCCGGGTTATCCTTCCTACCCTTCTTAAATAACAGGACCACATTAGCTATCCTCCAATCCTCTGGGACCTCACCTGTGTCCAGTGATGAGACAAAGATTTGCGTCAGAGGCCCAGCGATTTCATCTCTCGTCTCCCTGAGCAGCCTTGGATAGATTCCATCAGGCCCTGGGGATTTGTCAGTCTTTATATTCCCTAAAAAACCTAACACTTCCTCCCTTGTAATGGAGATTTTCTCTAACGGGTCAACACTCCCCTCCGAGACACTCCCAGTCAACACATCCCTCTCCTTTGTGAATATCGACGCAAAGTATTCATTTCGGATCTCCCCTACTACTTTGGGCTCTAAGTATAATTCCCCACTTTTGTCCCTGAGAGGTCCAATTTTTTCCCTGACAACCCTTTTGTTCCTAACGTATGAATAAAATGCCTTGGGATTCTCCTTAATCCTGTCTGCCAAGGACATTTCGTGACCCCTTAGATAGCCTTGTCTTAGCCCCAACCACGTCCCCAGACTCTGTGCTTATTGGCCTATTGTTCTGATCCCCACCCCCCTGCCACATTAGTTTAAACCCATCCAAACCACAAGCAAAACTCCCAACTAGGATATTCGTGCCCCTCCAGTTTAGGTGTAACCGTCCTTCTTGTACAGGTGCCATCCTCTCTTGAAGACTTCCCAGTGATCCACGAATTTGAAACCCTCCGTCCTGCACCAGTCCTTTAGCCACGCGTTCAGCTGTGCAGTCTCCCTGTTCCTAGCCTCACTAGCTTGTGGCACTGGGAGTAGTCCTGAGATCGCTACCCTAGAGGCCCTGCTTTTTAGCCTACTACCCAACTCCCTGAATTGCTCTTGCAGGACCTCCCTGCTCTTTCTGCCTACGTCATTTGCACCAATGTGGACAATGACGTCTGTCTGGTTACCCGCCCCTTTTAGGATGCTTCCTACCCGCTCAGAGACATCCAGGACCCCGGCACCAGGGAGGCAGACTACCATCCTGGAGTCTCGTTCACGCCCACAGAACTGCCTGTCTGTGCCTCTAACTGTTGCATCCCCCACTACTATTGCTCTCATATTCCCCCTCTTTCCCTTCTGAGCCACAGAGCCCGATTCCGTGCCAGTGACCTGGTCATCGTGGCTTACCCCTGGAGGGTCATCCCCCCACCACAGTATCCAAAACGGTATACTTATTTTGGAGGGGGACAACCACAGGGGATCCCATCACTGACTGCTCTCTCCCCTCTCTCCTGTCTGACACCCATCCCTTATTGTTAAAGGGGACAACCACCGGGGTACTCCCTGGTACGTGACCTTTACCCTTCCTAACCGTGACCCACGTGTCTTCCTCTCGTGGCCCTGGTGTGACGACCTGCCTGTAACTTCTCTTTATTAACCTCTCATTTTCCCTGACTAGACTAAGGTCATCGAGCCGCAGCTCCAGTTCCCTAACGCGGTCTCTCAGGAGCTGCAGTTCGACACACCTGGCGCAGATATGGACTTCCGGGAGGCTAGGCGACTCCATGAACTCCCACATCCGACACCGACAGCAACAAACTGGCCTCCCACTCATCATTACCCCTTTCTTTAAATTACTGGGAGAACGAAGAACAGAACCTACCCTGCCTCTGCCTGTTTACGCCGAAGCCCGTTGAACCAAAGCCCTTTAGCTCTCACTCTGCTCCCTGCTCACTCCGCTGCCCGCTACAACGCTGCCTGTTGAACAGTGCGGTCTGCTTTTAAACCTCCCGCGCGCTCTCAGAGACAGCTCTCAGATGGAGAGAGACAGACAGCAGCTGCTCTCTGACACAGCTAATAGCTTTTGCTCAAAGCCTCATCTGAATAGAAAAGGTACCACAATAAAACAGAGATTCCAGACAGAAGAAAGAAGACAGAAGATTCCAGAAGCTAAAACCTGGTGGTATTTTGAGAGTGACGAAAACATTCTATTTTTTGTTAATAAGTGGGAATTGTATTTATCTAAACAGCATTCTATTAGAATGGTGTTTGATTGGGTTTGTTAATAGTTTAGTTAACCTGTTCACTGTTAGTTAGATAAATAAAGTGTTACTTTAAATTGAAATGTGGATTACAGGGTCAAAGGTAGGGTTCTGAAGACTGTGGAGGAACAGAGAGATCTTGGGGTCCATATCCACAGATCTCTGAAGGTTGCCACTCAAGTGGATAGAGCTGTGAAGAAGGCCTATAGTGTGTTAGCTTTTATTAAGAGGGGGTTGGAGTTTAAGAGCCGTGGGGTTATGCTGCAACTGTACAGGACCTTGGTGAGACCACATTTGGAATATTGTGTGCAGTTCTGGTCACCTCACTATAAGAAGGATGTGGAAGCGCTGGAAAGAGTGCAGAGGAGATTTACCAGGATGCTGCCTGGTTTGGAGGGTAGGTCTTATGAGGAAAGGTTGAGGGAGCTAGGGCTGTTCTCTCTGGAGCGGAGGAGGCTGAGGGGAGACTTAATAGAGGTTTATAAAATGATGAAGGGGATAGATAGAGTGAACGTTCAAAGACTATTTCCACGGGTGGATGGAGCTATTACAAGGGGGCATAACTATAGGGTTCATGGTGGGAGATATAGGAAGGATATCAGAGGTAGATTCTTTACGCAGAGAGTGGTTGGGGTGTGGAATGGACTGCCTGCAGTATAGTGGAGTCAGACACTTTAGGAACATTTAAGCGGTTATTGGATAGGCACATGGAGCACACCAGGATGATAGGGAGTGGGATAGCTTGATCTTGGTTTCGGATAAAGCTCAGCACAACATCGTGGGCCGAAGGGCCTGTTCTGTGCTGTACTGTTCTATGTTCTATGTTACTTGCTGATTTTAGAGAGAGTTTCAGGGAGTTATTTTGATTTAACCACTAAAAGTTGCTGAAGAGCAGATCGTACTATTTCTCACAGACTTTGAACAGATTGTAGGGTGAGGTATTCCTCTTTGAGTGGTTAAGTGTTAGCTCTCAGAGAGGGGATCAAGCTCCTCTTTATAACACTGGCAAATAGGAAGATGGTTGTGGAGAATCAGTCATTTCAGCTCCAGGACATCTCTGCAGGAGTCCCTCAGGGTTGTGTTTCAGGCCCAACAATCTTCAGCTGCCTCATGAATGACCTTCCCTCTGACATATTTGTGGAAGGATATATTGGCCTTGGAGGGAGTGCAGAGAAGGTTCACCAGGTTGATACCAGAGATGAGGGGTGTTGATTATGAGGAGAGACTGAGCAGACTGGGTTTGTACATGTTGGAATTTAGAAGGCTGAGGGGGGATCTTATAGAGACCTATAAGATAATGAAGGGGCTGGATAGGGTAGAGGTGGAGTGATTCTTTCCACTTAGAAAGGAAGCTAGAACTAGAGGGCACAGCCTCAAAATAAAGGGGGGTCAGTTTAGGACAGAGTTGAGGAGGAACTTCTTCTCTCAGAGGGTGGTGAATCTCTGGAATTCTCTGCCCACTGAAGTGGTGGAGGCTACCTCGTTGAATATGTTTAAATCACGGATAGATGGATTCCTGATCGGTAAGGGAATTAGGGGCTATAGGGATCAGGCAGGTAAGTGGAACTGATCCACTTCAGATCAGCCATGATCTTCTTGAATGGCGGGGCAGGCTCGAGGGGCTAGGTGGCCTACTCCTGCTCCTATTTCTTATGTTCTTATCAGTTCAGAAGTGGGGATGTTTGCCAATTATTGCATAATGTTCAGCACTATTCACAATTCCTCAGACGCTGAAGCAGTCCATGTTCAAATGCAACAAGATCTGGACAATATCCAGGCTTGGGCTGACAAGTGGCAAATAACATTCGCGCCACACAAATGCCAGGCAATGACCATCACCAATAAGAGACACTCTAACCATCGCCCCTTGACATTCAATGGTGGCAATGAATCCCCCACTGTCAACATCCTTGGGGTTGCCATTGACCAGAAACTCAACTGCACTCGCCACATAAACACAGTGGCTACAACAGCTGGTCCGAGGCTAGGAATACTGTGGCGAGTAACTCATCAACTGACTCCCCAAATCCTATCCACCTACAAGGCACAAGTCAGGAGTGTGATGGAATATTCCCCACTTGCCTGGATGGGTGCAGCTCCAACAACACTCAAGAAGGTTGACACCATTCTGGACAAAGCAGCATGCTTGATTGGCACCACATCTACAAACACCCACTCCCTCCACTACCAACGCTCATGAGCAGCAGTGTGTGCTATCTCCAAGATGCACTGCAACAATTCACTAAAGATCCTTAGACCGCACCTTCCAAACAATAACAACCTCCATCTCGAAGGACAAGGGCAGCAGATACATGGGAACAATACTACCGGCAAGTTCCCCTTCCAAAGAAGTAGGGGAGATCCTAAATGAATACTTTGCGTCGGTATTCACAAAGGAGAGGGATGTGTTGACTGGGAGTGTCTCGGAGGGGAGTGTTGAGCCCGTTAGAGAAAATCTCCATTACAAAAGAGGAAGTGTTAGGTTTGTTAGAGAATATAAAGACTGACAAATCCCCCGGGCCTGATGGAATCTAGTAAGAAGTTTAACAACACCAGGTTAAAGTCCAACAGGTTTATTTGGTAGCAAAAGCCACACAAGCTTTCGAGGCTCTGAGCCCCTTCTTCAGGTGAGTGGGAATTCTGTTCACAAACAGAACTTATAAGACACAGACTCAATTTACATGAATAATGGTTGGAATGCGAAGTATTCGCATTCCAACCATTATTCATGTAAATTGAGTCTGTGTCTTATAAGTTCTGTTTGTGAACAGAATTCCCACTCACCTGAAGAAGGGGCTCAGAGCCTCGAAAGCTTGTGTGGCTTTTGCTACCAAATAAACCTGTTGGACTTTAACCTGGTGTTGTTAAACTTCTTACTGTGTTTACCCCAGTCCAACGCCGGCATCTCCACATCATGACTACTGATGGAATCTATCCAAGGCTGCTCAGGGAGACGAGAGATGAAATCGCTGGGCCTCTGATGCAAATCTTTGTCTCGTCACTGGACACAGGTGAGGTCCCAGAGGATTGGAGGATAGCTAATGTGGTCCTGTTATTTAAGAAGGGTAGGAAGGATAACCCGGGCAATTATAGGCCGGTGAGCTTGACGTCCATGGTAGGGAAGTTGTTGGAGAGGATTCTTAGAGATAGGATGTATGCGCATTTAGAAAGGAATAAACTCATTAATGATAGTCAGCATGGTTTTGTGAGAGGGAGGTCATGCCTCACTAACCTGGTGGAGTTTTTTGAAGAAGTGACTAGAATGGTTGACGAGGGAAGGGCCGTGGATGTCGTCTATATGGACTTTAGTAAAGCGTTTGACAAAGTCCCTCATGGTAGGTTGGTGCAAAAGGTTGGATCTCATGGGATAAAGGGGGAGGTGGCTAGATAGGTGGAGAACTTGGTCACAGAAGACAGAGGGTGGTAGTGGAAGGGTCCTTTTCCGGCTGGATGCCTGTGACTAGTGGTGTTCCGCAGGGCTCTGTATTGGGACCTCTGCTGTTTGTGATTTATATAAACGATCTGGAAGAAGGTGTAACTGGGGTGATCAGTAAGTTTGCGGACGACACGAAAATGGCTGGACTTGCAGATAGTGAGGAACATTGTCAGAGGCTACAGAAGGATATAGATAGACTGGACATTTGGGCGAAGAAATGGCAGATGGAGTTCAATCCAGATAAATGCGAAGTGATGCATTTTGGTAGAACTAACGTAGGGGGGAGCTATACGATAAATGGCAGTACCATAAAGGGTGTAGATACGCAGAGGGACCTGGGTGTGCAAGTCCACAGATCCTTGAAGGTGACGTCACAGGTGGAGAAGGTAGTGAATAAGGCATATGGCATGCTTGCCTTTATAGGACGGGGCATAGAGTATAAAAGTTGGGGTCTGATGTTGCGGTTGTATAGAACGTTGGTTCGGCCGCATTTGGAATACTGCGCCCAGTTCTGGTCACCACACTACCAGAAGGACGTGGAGGCTTCAGAGAGAGTGCAGAGGAGGTTTACCAGGATGTTGCCTGATATGGAAGGACTTAGTTATGAGGAGAGATTGGGTAAACTGGGGTTGTTCTCACTGGAAAGACGGAGGATGAGGGGTGTTCTAATAGAGGTGTATAAAATTATGGAAGGCATAGATAGGGTGAACGGTGGGAAGCTTTTTCCCAGGTCGGTGGTGACGTTCACGAGGGGTCATAGGTTCAAGGTGAGGGGGGGAAGGTTTAACACGGATATCAGAAGGACGTATTTTACACAGAGGGTGGTGGGGGCCTGGAATGCGCTGCCGGGCAAGGTGGTGGAGGCGGACGCACTGGGAACGTTTAAGACTTATCTAGATAGCCACATGAACGGAGTGGGAACGGAGGGATACAAAAGAATGGTCTAGTTTGGACCAGGAAGCGGCGCGGGCTTGGAGGGCCGAAGGGCCTGTTCCTGTGCTGTATTGTTCTTTGTTCTTGTTCTTTGTTCAAGCCACTTACTTGGAAATATATCGCTGTTTCTTCACAGTCCCTGGGTTCAAATTCTGGAATTCCCTCCCTAATGGCATTGCGGGTCAACCCATAGCAAAATGACTGCAGCGATTCAACATTGGCTGGGTGGTTAACAGTGAGGTTGAGTGTCTTGGGTTACAGGAAGATATAGACGGAATGGTCAAATGGGCGGATAAGTGGCAGATGGAATTTAACCCTGAAAAGTGTGAGGTGATGCACTTTGGAAGAGTAATTTGACAGGGATGTTACTATGAAAGGTCTGACACTGGGAAGTTCCGTAGAACAAAGGGACCTTGGCGGGTTTGTCCACAGATCTCTGAAGGTGGAAAGGCAGGTAAATAGGGGGATGAAAAAGGCAGGTGGCACACTCACCTTTATCAATCGGGGTATAGATTACAAAAGCAGAGAGGTCATGATGGAGTTGTACAAAACTTTGGTAAGATCACAGCTAGAGTACTGAGTGCAGTTCTGGTCGCCACATTATAGGAAGGACGTGAATGCACAGGAGCGGGTGCAGAGGAGATTCACCAGGGTGCTGCCTGGGATGGAACATTTCAGTTATGAAGAGAGGTTGGATAGGTTTGGGTTGTTTTCTCTGGAGCAGAGAAGACTGAGGAACGACTTGATTGAGATGTTCAAGATTATGAGGGGCGTGTACAGGGTGGATAGGGAGCAGCTGTTCCTCTTAGTTGAAGGGTCAGTTACGAGGGGACACAAGTTAAAAGTGAGGGGTGGGAGGTTTGGGGGGGATTTGAGGAAAAACCTTTTTACTCAGATGGTGATGATGGTCTGGAATGAACTGCCTGGGAGGGTGGTGGCGGCGGGATGCCTCACATCCTTTAAAAAGTACCTAAGGGGAACAGCTGCTCCCTAAAGTACCCGGAGGAGTACTTGGCACGCCATAACATTCAAGGCTATGGGTCAAGTGCTGGCAAGTGAGATTACATGGGCAGGTCAGAGCCATCCATATGTTGGTGCAGACTCGATGGGTCGAAGGGCCTCTTCTGCACTGTAGTATTCTGTGATTCTGTGAAGTGGGTCATCACCACCTTCTCAATGGCAACTAGGGATGGGCAATAAATGCTGTGATGTGGAGATGCCAGCTGGGGTAAACACAGTAAGAAGTCTCACAACACCAGGTTAAAGTCCAACAGGTTTATTTGGTAGCAAAAGCCACACTAGCTTTCGAAGCGTTGCCCCTTCATCAGGTGAGTGGGATCCCACTCACCTGACGAAGGAGCAGCGAGCGCTCCGAAAGCTAGTGGCTTTTGCTACCAAATAAACCTGTTGGACTTTAACCTGGTGTTGTGAGACTTCTTACAATAAATGCTGGCCAGCCAGTGACACCCATGTCCCACGAATGAATGAATAAAAAAAGCAGCTTACAATCATAAATTTTTGAACTTGGTGTTGAGTCTGTAAAGTGGAACACTGAAATATGTTTAGGTTCTCAATGCTGAGGCCATATCATGAGTAGTGAATACAGCATAGTAAGCTGAAAGTACAAGTAAACTGATATTTCATATAGAAAATGCTGTAAATATGCCGGAATGAACATGACCGTTTTACACTTTCGACAGCACAACTCCATAAGGTCCTTACCTTGCATTAAGAATAGACATACAAGCACGGAAAATGCCAGCCATTTGCCAACTGACAGCCAGTACGACCAGTACACTTGCAGCGACACTGCTCCCACCTTCTTCACCTCCTCAGACCCAATGTTGACCTGCATTTGGTCTTGTTCCACTGGCATCGCTTCCACCTTCTCCTCAGGGCTCTTTACTTCCGCTGGGTTTAAAGAGAACAGACATTGTGAGTGCAAGCAGTTAAAATATAGATAGCATATCTTGACTGCTAATTAAAGATCGAAATCCAAGCAAGTCACAAGCTCCACCCATTGCCACCTCCAAAAACGTCCCTTCACTGTCATGTAAGTTTTTAGTTGCACATTGTTCTTGGAGATTAAATTTATTTGCTCAGTTTTCAGACCAACCTAACCTGTGTCTGGGAGAGAGTTAGGGGAAGGAGAGAGCAACAAGCAAAATCCTGCAGAAATAAAAACAGAAAACATTGCAAACATTTTGCAGATTTAGCAAAATCTGTCGGGAGGGGAAGAGTTCATGGGTGGAATTTTCCATTCTGGAGATTAAGCGCAGAGACAGGCAGCAAGGTTGGGGCCGTTTGTGGCAAGCAGGTTGTACTTGTCCATCCACAGTACTTCATTGAGTCACATTTCCTGTTGGCTTATTTAAACAAAATCTTTTCACATATTCATTCACTGCAGCTGGGGACTTGGCATGGCAAACCCCAGAGAGGTCCCGAGAAGAGATAAACCCCATGTGCGCCAAAGTTCAGTAACAAAAGACTGGCGACATTCCTCCAGGCACTCAAGGACCAGCGAGAGGTCTTTCACCCCACTGATGGGAGGTTGAGGTCTAACAACCTCACCACCAAGATTTGGAAGGAGGTCTCCAAGGTGGTCAGTGTCTGCTCTTCAGTGCAGAAAAATAATGAATGATCTCATCACTAAAAGGTACAGCAAATAATCAGGAGAGGAAATAGGATGTTAATATTTATTGCAAGTGGAATTGAATACAAAAGTAGGGAGGTTATACTTCAGTTATGTAGGACATGAGTGAGACCACATCTGGAGTACTGTGTTCAGTACTAGTCTCCTTATTTAAGGAAGGTTGCAAGGTTGGAATTAATTCAGAGAAAGTTCACTAGACTAATACCTGGAATGGGTCGGTTGTCTTATGCGGAAAGGTTGGATACGAAGAGGTGACTTATTGAAACATAAAATCCTGAGATGGTCTTGACAGGGTGAATGTGGAGAGGATGTTTTCTCTTATCGGAGAATGTAGAACCAGATGTGTCACTGTTTAAAATCTCTTCAAACATCTTATACATGTGGTGTCTTCAGCCCTAACATAGGCACACTCAGCACACACAGCAGGCAGCTATGCTTATCATGTGCTTTGACATCCAACCTGCTTCCAGTCTGCCCATCTGTCTTTATGATGTGGAGATGCCAGCGTTGGACTGGGGTAAGCACAGTAAGAAGTCTCACAACACCAGGTTAAAGTCCAACAGCTTTATTTGGTAGCAAATACCATAAGCTTTCGGAGCACAGCTCCTTCGTCAGATGGAGTGGATATCTGTTCTCAAACAGTGCAAACAGACACAGAAATCAAATTACAGAATACTGATTAGAATGCAAATCTCTACAGCCAGACAGGTCTTAAATGTACAGACAATGTACATTTAAGACCTGGCTGGCTGTAGAGATTTGCATTCTAATCAGTATTCTGTAATTTGATTTCTGTGTCTGTTTGCACTGTTTGAGAACAGATATCCACTCCATCTGACGAAGGAGCTGTGCTCCGAAAGCTTATGGTATTTGCTACCAAATAAAGCTGTTGGACTTTAACCTGGTGTTGTGAGACTTCTTACATCTGTCTTTACGCAAGACAAGATCGGCCACAAAAACAGGGAGAGATCCCAGACAGGAGGTCTGGGTAGCTAAAAGGAGATTATGCAGCGCTGTGTGAGATACCCTCGCATGACTCTTACATTTTGAGTTACTCACAGGTGCCACAGATCTTTGAGAAGCCTCAGCACTGTCAGGATTGGCTTATCAGTGATAAAGGCGACCTACAAAAGACATGGCTAATATCACCCGTTCAGCTGACCAGTACGCTTAATTGGAGAGGTATAACATGGCTCATTCTGCAGCTCGCTCCATGATTGAGAAG
Source organism: Mustelus asterias (assembly GCF_964213995.1). Lineage (NCBI taxonomy): Eukaryota > Metazoa > Chordata > Chondrichthyes > Carcharhiniformes > Triakidae > Mustelus > Mustelus asterias. Next base: position 5,486,360 of record NC_135805.1, on the reverse strand, counting down.
ACTACTGGCTTGTTGAAGATGCATTTCGGATGTCTGGACTAGGTAGGTGGCGTTCTCCAGTAATGTCCCCAGACAGTATCCCACATAATCATGGTTTTCTGCGCTCGACACATCTTGGCACTCCAAAAGGGAAATCAATTGCCAGATGGAGGATGCCGTAAGAGGAATGAGCTCAATGAAGGTGAGGATATGAGGGTGAAGGGTAGTATTGGGGAATGAGCCCAGCCAGGTGGTCGATGTTTCAGTAGAGGAGCAGTTTGGGAACAGTGACCACAATTCAGTAAGCTTTGCGGTACTGATGGATAAAGATAAGTGTAGTCCTCAAGTTAAGGTGCTAAATTGGGGGAAGGCTAATTACAACAACATTAGGCAGGAACTGAAGAATGTAAATTGGGGCAGATGTTTGAGGGCAAATCAACATCTGGCATGTGGAAGGCTTTCAAGTGTAAGTTGACAGGGATTCAGGACTGACACATTCCTGTAAGGATGAAGGATAAGTATGACAAGTTTTGGGAATCTTGGATAACGAGAGATATTGTGAGCCTCGTCAAAGAGAAAAAGGAAACATCTAGGAGGCTGGGAACACATGAAGCAAGTGTGGAATACAAGAAACGTAGAAAGAAACTTAAGCAAGGAGTAAGGAGGGCTAAAGGGGGTCACAAAAAAGCAATGGCCAGCAGGATTAAGAAAAATCCCAAGGCTTTTTATAAAGAGCAAGAGGGTAGCCAGGGAGAGGGTTGGCCCACTCATGGACAAGGGAGGGAATCTATGCGTGGAGCCAGAGGAAATGGGCGAGATTGAGTACTTTGCGTCAGTATTCACCAAAGAGAAGGAGTTGGTGGATGATGAGTCTGGGAAAGGGTGTGTAGATAGTTTGAGCCATGTTGAGATCAAAAAGGAGGCGGCATTGGGGTTCTTGAGAAACATCAAGGTAGACAAGTCCCCAGGGCCTGATGGGATATACCCCAGATTACTGAGAGAGGCAAGGGAGGAAATTGCTGGGGCCTTGAGAGAAATCTTTGTATCCTCACTGGCTACAGGGGAGGTCCCAGAGGATTGGAGAATAGCCAATGTTGTTCCTTTGTTTAAGAAGGGTAGCAAGAATAATCCAGGTGATTACAGGCTGGTGAGCCTTACATCAGTGATAGGGAAATTATTGGAGAGGATTCTTCGAGGCAGGATTTATTCCCACTTGGAAATAAGTGGACGTATTAGTGAGAGGCAACATGGTTTTGTGAAGGGGAGGTCGTGTCTCACAAACTTGATCGAGTTTTTCAAGGAAGTGACGAAGATGATTGATGAGGGTAGGGCAGTGGATGCTGTCTATATGGACTTCAGTAAGGCCTTTGACAAGGTCCCTCATGGCAGACTGGTGCAGAAGGTGAAGTCGCATGGGATCAGAGGTGAGCTGGCAAGGTGGATACAAAACTGGCTCGGTCAAAGAAGACAGAGGGTAGCAGTGGAAGGGTGCGTTTCTGAATGGAGGGCTGTGACAAGTGGCGTTCCTCAGGGATCAGTGCTGGGACCGTTGCTGTTTGTAATATATATAAATGATGTAACTGGTTTGATTAATAAGTTTGCGGACGACACAAAGATTGGTGGATTTGCGGATAGCGATGAGGAACAAGAGAGGATACAGCAGGATATAGATCGGTTGGAGACTTGGACGGAGAGATGGGAGATGGAGTTTAATCCGGACAAATGTGAGGTAATGCATTTTGGAAGGTCTAATACAGATAGGAAATATATAGTCAATGGCAGAACCCTTAAGAGTATTGATAGGCAAAGGGATCTGGGTGTACAGGTACACAGGTCACTGAAGGTGGCAATGCAGGTGGAGAAGATAGTCAAGAAGGCATACGGCATGCTTGCCTTCATTGGCCGGGGCATTGAGTTTAAAAATTAGCAAGTCATGTTGCAGCTTTATAGAACCTTAGTTAGGCTGCACTTGGAATATAGTGTTCAATTCTGGCCGCCACACTACCAGAAGGATGTGGAGGCTTTGGAGAGGGTACAGAAAAGATTTACCAGGATGTTGCCTGGTATGGAGGGCATTAACTATGAGGAGAGGTTGGAGAAACTTGGTTTGTTCTCACTGGAACGACGGAGGTTGAGGGGAGACCTGATAGAAGTCTACAAGATTATGAGAGGCATGGACAGAGTGGATAGTCAGAAGCTTTTTCTCAGGGTGGAAGAGTCAATTACTAGGGGGCACAGGTTTAAGGTGCGAGGCTCAAAGGAGGTATACGAAGCAGATTTTTTACAGACAGTAGTGGGTGCCGGGAACCCGTTGCCGGGGGAGGTAGTGGAAGCAGATACGATAGTGACTTTTAAGGGGCATCTTGACAAATACATGAATAGGATGGGAATAGAGGGATATGGTCCCCGAAGGGTAGGGTTAAGTCGGGCAGCATGGTCGGTGCAAGCTTGGAGGGCCGAAGGGCTGTTCCTGTGTTTAATTTTCTTTGTTCTTTCTTTGTTCTTATCTGGAATTAAGAACCGACTGATGACCATGAAGCCATTGTCGATTGTTGGAAAAACGTAACTGGTTCACTAATGTCCTTTCATGAAGGAAAACTGCCGTCCTTACCTTGTCTGGCCTACATGTGACTCCAGAGCCACAGCAATGTGGCTGACTCTCAACTGTCCTCTGAAATGGCCAAGCAAGCCACTCAGTTCGAGGGCAACTAGGGATGAGCAATAAATGATGGCCAGCGAGTGATGCCCATCCCATTAATGAATAAAAAGAGATTAGATTAGTTGGCTCCCTGACAGCCAGAGGGAACAAAACAGTGACCAGCGGTCTGCCTCAGGGATCAGTGCTGGGTCCCCTGTTATTTGTCATTTATATTAATGATTTGAATGAGAATATAGGAGGCATGGTTAGTAAGTTTGTAGATGACACCAAGATTGGTGGCATAGTGGACAGTGAAAAAAGTTATCTCCGATTGCATTGGGGTTTTGATCAATTGGGCCAGTGGGCTGACAAATGGCAGATGGAGTTCAATTTAGATAAATGCAAAGTAATGGTAGATTGAACCAGGGCAGGACTTACTCAGTTAATGGTAGGGTGTTGGGGAGAGTTACAGAACAAAGAGATCGAGGGGTACATGTTCATAGCTCCTTGAAAGTGGAGTCACAGGTGGACAGAATGGTGAAGATGGCATTCGGCATGCTTGGTTTCATCGGTCAGAACATTGAATACAGGAGTTGGGACATCTTGTTGAAGTTGTACAAGACGCTGATAAGGCCACACTTGGAATATTGTGTACAGTTCTGGTCACCCTATTATAAAAAAGATATTATTAAACTAAAAAGAGTGCAGAAAAGATTTACTAGGATGCTACCGAGACTTGATAGTTTGAGTTATAAGGAGAGGCTGGATAGACTGGGACTTTTTTCTCTGGAACGTAGGAGGCTGAGGGGTGAACTTATAGAGGTCTATAAAATAATGAGGGGCATAGATCAGCTGGATAGTCAATATCTTTTCCCAAAGGTAGAGGGCGCAGTTTAAGGTGAGAGCGTAGAGATACAAAAGGATCCAGAGGGGCAATTTTTTCACACAGAGGGTGATGAGTGCCTGGAACAAGCTGCCAGAGGTAGTAGTAGAGGTGGGTACAATTTTGTCTTTTAAAAAGCATTTAGACAGTTACATGACAGTTACATAGACAGTTAAGATGGCTATCGAGGGATATGGGCCAAATGCAGGCAATTGGGATGAGCTTAAGGGTTTGAAAAAAAATGGCGATATGGACAAGTTGGGCCAAAGGACCTGTTTCCATGCTGTAAACCTCTATGACTCTATGAACAACTGCTGTCTTTTCATGTAGCAAATTTCTATGATTACTATAATGATTTATCTTTCCTGTCCCATGTATTTGCATAAAAGAGAGGCACTGGCATGGGGGTGGTATTGTCATTGGACTAATAATCCAGAGAGCCAGGGTTCAAATCTTACCACGGTATCTGGTGAAATTGGAATTCAATAAATTTGAATGAAACATCCAATGATGACCATGAAACCATTGTCAATTGTCGTAATGTCCCATCTGGTTCACTAATGTCCTTTAGGGAAGAAAACCTGCCATCCTTACCTGGTCAGGCCTTTCTGTGACTCCAGATCCAGACCAATGTGGTTGATTCTTAAATGCTCTCAACTGAAGGGTAAGTGGGATAGCCCCGCCAGGGAGGCTCCCATTCCATGAGATGTTTGAGGAGGGAGTACTAGACCTTGAGATCTAGTCAGCTGAAAAAGCAGTCGCCAAAGGTAGCTGATTAAAATTGTAGATGCTCAAGAGGTCAAAGTTATATGAAGGTAGATATCTCGGAGAGACATAGGGCTGGAGGAGATTACAGATAAAAAGGTGTTATCCTTGAAAAGAAGAGTGAGAATCCTAAAACCCATTCATTCCTTAACTAGGAGCAGTGTAGATGAGCAAGAACAGTCTGGCGCAGAACAGCAGCAATGTGAAGTGATTAACAGAAGAACCAAAGGAAACATGAGAAAGAATCTTTTTTGCACAGTGAGTGATTAGGATCTGGAATATACTGCCTGAGAGTCTGATGGATGCACATTCAATCGTGGCCTTCCAAAGGGAGTTGGATACTTATTTGAAGAGAAAAGGTCTACAGGGCTACATGGAAAATTCTTGGGACCAGCTAAGTTGCTTTCAGAGAGCTGGCACAGCCACGATCGGTCAAATTGCCTCCTTCAGTGTCATAATTTTATAATTCTAATTCTTTTTTTTGAGAAGGCACAACTGAGCTGAAGCTCTCAATATAGTGTAATGGCCTATTGCCCAAAAGCAGTAATAGTAAGCTAAATACTTAATTACTTTAAAATGTTTGTGGAACCTGTCATTGATTATAAAATATTTGCAAAGGACTTTTAAGAATTTGTCTCAATGGTAAAAGGATCAATTATAATTTTTCAATAATAAGAAATATTGTTCCATGTGATCTGGCAACCTTTGACCTGAAGACTGTACCAACAGGAAGGAAATGAAAATGCTGAGGTTGTGTGGCAGACAGACAATGATGAATTGAATTTGATTTATTATCGTCACATGTATTAGTATACAGTGAAAAGTATTGTTTCTTGTGCACTATACAGACAAAGCATACCATTCATAGAGAAGGAAAGGTGAGTGTGCAGAATAAAGACGAGAGCTGGATTCTTGAGCAGTCGGAAAGCACATTTAGGACGACTGCTACATGATTGAATGCCCAGAGTCAGCCATACTGTGCAATAGCAAAGGCAGTTCCTGCTGAGTCAAGCTGCCACAAGCAACAGGAGCTGAAAGTTGAGAAGTGTCCTCAAAGAAGTGTGTCACTCTGTAGAAGATTGCAGTTCAAAAACCTGTCGACATGGACACTGATGCCTGTGGAAAAATACCTAAGTCCTTGAAGGAAAAGTTTAAAGTTTATTTACGAGTGTCAAAGGTAGGCTTACATTAACACTGCAATGAGGTTACTGTTGTGAAGTTAGTGTTTGTAAAATTATAAAAATTGTGAAACATTTGTAAAAATGCTAAGAGTAATAAAATTGTTTAAAAGATGGTTTAGTTTTTTTCCTGTGCGGAGGAGTTGCAGCTGCACCCAGAACCCAGGGTAAAACAATGTAGAAGAGAAAAACAACAGGGATGCTTTGGTAACAGGCTTTAGGCATTTGAATCAGAACATGTTTTTGAATTTTAACCAATCAATTTGAACTAGGCATTTGAATAGCAGCGGCCTATCAAATTTGAATTTGGTGTTTTGAGAACCTGTAAACTAATCCTATTGTGGGGTTTCTGATCTGTCACAAGGGGTATAAAACAGCTCCCAGCTCCAGAAAACTGCCAGAAAGACTTCCACTGCCTCCGCCAGCAGCCTGCCAGAGCTCACAGCTGGACAGACAGACAACTCTCTGCCAGTGTAACAGCCACAATAAGTCTTAAGACAAAGCGTCATCTCATCTCAGAAGAAGACTAACGGAACACAGGAGAAATCAGCAAAAGATTCCGGAAGACTACAAACCTGATGGACATTTGAGGGCCACCATAAAAATTCTATTCTTTTATTAATAAATGGGAATTGTATTTATCTAAACAGCATTCCATTAGAATGGTGTTTTATTGGGTTTGTTAATAGTTTAGTAAACCTGTTCACTGTTAGATAAATAAAGTGTTACTTGTTTTTTTTACAGAGAATCTTAGGTAGTTATTTTGATTTAGTCACTAAAAATTGCTGAAGGTAGATGGTACTATTTCTCACTCACTATTTAATAGATTATGAAGGGGGGTATTTCTCTTTGAGTGGTTGAGTGTTAGTTCTCTGACAGGAGATCATCCTCCCCTTCATACCATTACTGTGAAAATCCCCTAGTCGCCACACTCCAGCGCCTATTTGGGTACACTGAGGGAGAATTTAGCATGGCCAATGCATCTTTTGGACTGTGGGAGGAAACCGGAGCACCCGGAGGAAACCCACGCAGACACGGGGAGTATGTGCAGACTCCTCAGACAGTGACCCAAGCCGGGAATCAAGCCCAGGTTCCGGGTGCTGGGAGGCCGCAGTGCCAGTCATCATGCTGCCTAAATTCAGCCCAAGGGAGATCTGAGCTTGGAAGAAGTTTGTGACTGAAATCAGAATGCATTGTTCGTAATTCGGGGAAATATCTTTGCATTTCATACGAAATTTATAGTTTGTAGCAACCACAGAAACATAGAAAATAAGTGGAGTAGGCCATTTGGCCCTTCAAGCCTACACCACCATTCAATTCAATATGATCATGTACATTCAGTATCCCACTCCCACTTTCTCTCCATACCCCTTGATCCCTTTCGCCACAAGGGCCACGTCCAGCTCCCTCTCAATCACATCCAATGAACCGGCCCCAACAGCTTTCTGTGGTAGAGAATTCCACAGGTTCACAATTCTGAGTGAAGAAGTTCTTCCTCATCTCAGTCCTGAATGGCTTTCCCCTTATTCTTAGACTGTAGTCCTGGACTTCCCCAAAATCAGGAACATTCTTCCCAAATTTAGCCTGTCCAGTCCCATCAGGATTTTATATGTTTCTATGAAATCCTCTCTCATCCTTCTAAATTCCAGTGAGTACCAGCCCAGTCGATCCAGTCTCTCTTCATATGTTGGTCCTGCCATTCTGGGAATCAGTCTGGTGAACCTTCGCTGGACTCTCTCAATAGCAGGAATGTCCTTCCTCAGACTAGGAAACCAAAACTGCACACAATACTCAAGGTGTGGCCTAACTGCAGCAAGACATCCTTACTCCTATACTCAAATCCTCTCGCTATGGAGGTCAGTATGCCACTAGCTTTCCTCACTGCCTGCTGTACCTGCATGCCAACTTCAGCGACTGTTCCACCATGACACCCAGGTCATGTTTCACTTCCCCTTTTCCTAAACAGCCAACATTCAGATAATAATCTTCCTTCCTGTTGTCCAGTAATTTCTTCATTTGGGGTTCGTTTGTAAATTTGGTTCTTTAGGTTTACAAATCCCCAGGTGGATCGTAACAACAGCAGGAAGTGTAGAATATGTACTTAACATTTCAAGTTCCTGTCTATGTTGTAAATATTCACAATGTAATTGGAGTACTATTATGTCCTTTTATCTCTCTGACTGGAGAGATTTCCCTTGGACGATTTGTTTTGCTGGCAGGGTTTGTACTCTCTAATGTTTGGCAGTAGGGTACACTTACCCGCAGCTTGCTTTTTTGAAGTTTTTTTTTGTGCACTTGGTTGAGCTTCCTCCGTGGACAGGATTTGAGCAGGGGTACCTATACAAAAAAGAAAATAAGTCAACAAGCGAAACCTGGGGCCAACGAGTGAAACTTAAGTGTCTTGGAGCCAACTTTCTGTCTCAATGCGAGTCTGACTCCATCAATAGGAAGGAGACAAATGCAGCTCAATGATATCTCTTAGCCTCCTCCAACCACCTCTTCGGCAGCATTTGACCTTTGTTGTCTCCTTACAAAACAGTAGAATAGAATCTTCCTTATTAGATGCTCCCAGTCAGCCTCCCAAGTGCTGTGTGAGAGTTTTGCATTTCAAGAGGTTGCCACGTGAGGAGAGGACCTTTCGACTGGCCCATCAAGTAGTTATAGTCCACTTGTAAAGGACACTTGCTTGCTTTGCTTCCTTCATAAAATCAAACAGTGAAGAAAGCCATTCGGCCCATCGAGTCTGCACCAACCACAATCCCACCCAGGCCCTATCCCCATAAAGCCCTGTATTTACCCTAGCTAGACCCCCTGATGCTAAGGGGCAATTTAGCATGGCTAATCCACCTAAGCCGCACATCTTTGGGCTGTGGGAGGAAACCGGAGCACCTGGAGGAAACCCACGCAGACATGGAGACAATGTGCAAACTCCACACAGACAATGACAGTCAGTTTCCCTCAATCTGTCTTACACTAAACTGAAGACAGTGTGGCAATTTCATTGATAATGCATGTCCTCTGATACCTTATCAAAATAGTTAGCATTCTTGTGTGAATCTGGACAGGAAAGATTCTGGATGGAGCGTAGAGATCTCCAACGCAAAAGAATCAAATTGGATCCCTCCAGAAGGCTGCTGCCCTAGACTCGACATGTATGCTCAAGTTGTCAGGAGATGCGTCAATGCCAGATTCATCAGCCGCACTCACAAGACAGCCCCGAACATTACCCAAGCACAACGCAATGCCATCGGCACTCTCAAGAACAACCACAGCATTGTCATCAAACCAGCAGAAAAGGAGGCGCCACCGTCATACTGAACAGAATGGGTTACTGCAAAGAAGTGTCCCGACAACTGAACAACCAGGAACACCACTGTTAACCGCAAATTCGATCAAAGAACACATCCGCCAATTCAACAGAATGATCAAGGGCTATGATCCAGACCTTCAGAGTGCCTTATATACTCCCCGCATTGGAGATCTCTACTGCCTCCCGAAGATACACAAGGCCAACACACCTGGCCGTCCCATCGTATCAGGCAATGGGACCCTGTGTGAGAACCTCTCCGGTTATGTCGAGGGCATCCCGAAACCCATCGTACAAAGAACCCCCAGCTTCAGTCACGACACTCAGGACTTCCTACAGAAACTCAGCACCCATGGAGCAGTTGAACCAGGAACACTCCTCGTCACAATGGACATCTCAGCACTCTACACCAGCATCCCCTACGACGACGGCATTGCTTCAACAACCTCAGTACTCAACATCGACAACTACCAAACTCCAGACGCAATTCTACAACTCATCCGCTTCATCCTGGACCACAACATCTTCACCTTCAACAACCAGTTCTTCATCCAGACACACGGAACAGCCAAAGTGACCAAATTTGCACCTCAATATGCCAACATCTTCCTGCACAAGTTCGAATAAGACTTCTTCACCGCACAGGACCTTCAACCGATGCTATACACCAGATATATCGATAACATTTTCTTCCTTTGAACTCATTGCAAAGAATCACTGAAACAACTATATGATTACATCAACAAGTTCATCCTACCATCAGACTCATGGACTACTCTCCAGAATCAGTTGCACTCTTGAATATACGCATCTCCATCAAGTTCGGTCACCTCAGACTCTACCGCAGGCCCACGGATAACCTCACGATGCTCCACCTCTCCAACGTCCACCATAAACACATTAAAGAAGCCATCCCCTATGTACAAGCCTTCCATATACACAGGATCTGCTCAGACGAGGAGGATCGCAACAGACACTTATAAGAACAGGATATTGTGCTCGACTCATCGATCGACAGTTCCGATGCACCACAGTGAAAAGCCGCATCGACCTCCTCAGAAGACAAACACAGGACACAACCAACAGAGTACCCTTCGTCCTCCAGTACTTGTCCGGAGCGGAGAAACTATGACATCTTCTTCGGAGCCTTCAACATTTCATCGATGAAGATGAACATGTCGCCAAGGCCATCCCCACAGCCCCACACCCCCACTACTTGCCTTCAAACAACCGCGCAACCTCAAACAGACCATTGTTCACAGCAAACTACCCAGCCTTCGGGAGAACTGTGATCACGACACTACACATCGACACGGATGCCAACATCTGACGTGAGAACTCCATCCACAAGGTACACGGTACATACTCATGCGACTCGGTCAACGTTGTCTACCTGATACGCTGCAGGAAAGGATTGGCGAGACCATGCAGACTCTACAACAACGGATGAATGGACATCGTTCGACAATCACCAGGCAGGCATGTTCTCTTCCTGTGGGGGAGCACTTCAGCAGTCAAGGGCATTCAGCCTCTGATCTTCGGGTAAGCGTTCTCAAAGGCAGCCTTCAAGACACACAACAACGCAGAATCGCCGAGCAGAAACTGATAGCCAAGTTCTGCACACATGAGGACAGCCTAAACCGGGATGTTGGGTTCATGTCACACTATGTGTAACCCCCACGACTTGCCTGGGCTTGCAAAATCTCACTAAGTGTCCCGGCTTTAAACAATTCACACCTCTTTAACCTGTGATTATCCCTCTTTCCAGTTGCATTGTCTGTACCTGTAAAGAGTTGATTACCTGAAAACACTCACATTCCAAGCATTATCTTGCAATTTTGTCTGTGTCTATACATGCCCTGTTTGTGAACCCAACTCTCCATTCACCTGAGGAAGGAGCAGTGCTCCAAAAGTTTGTGATTCCAAATAAACCTGTTGGACTTTAACTTGGTGTTGTGAGACTTCTTACTGTCCCCACCCCAGTTTAACGCTGGCATCGCCACATCATGGTTATCACAAGCAAAACTGGATATGGCTCAATCACAGGGCAGATCCTTGCAAGGGTTGTATTAAACCATCTATTAAAAACATTATAGATGATGTTCTCCCAGAATCACAGTCTGGTTTTAATGCTAACCATGGGAATTTTGATATGATGTTATAGCAAGGCCACTACAAGCGCAGAGTGCACTATCAGTTTTTTTGTTATTCATTCATGGGACATGGGCGTCACTGGCTGGCCAGCATTTATTGCCCATCCCTAATTGCCCTTGAGAAGGTGGTGGTGAGCTGCCTTCTTGAATCGCTGCGGTCCATGTTCGGTGGGTTGACCCACAATGCCGTTAGGGAGGGAATTCCAGGGTTTTGACCCAGCGGCTGCAAAGGAACGGCGATATATTTCCAAGTCAGGATGGTGAGTGGCTTGGAGAGGAAATTGCAGGTGGTGGGGATACCATTTATCTGCTCCCCTTGTCCTTCTAGATGGAAGTGGTCGTGGGTTTGGAAGGTGCGGTCTAAGGATCTTTGGTGAATTGTTGCAGTGCATCTTGTAGATAGAACACACGCTGCTACTGAGCCTCGGTGGTGGAGGGAGTGGGTGTTTGTAGATGTGGTGCCAATCAGGCGGGGCTGCTTTGTCCTGGATGGTGTCAAGCTTCTTGAGTGTTGTTGGAGCTGCACCCATCCAGGCAAGTGGGGAATATTCCATCACACTCCTGATTTGAGCTTTGTAGATGGTGGAGAGGCTCTGGGGAATCAGGAGGAGAGTTACTTGCCGCAGTATTCCTAGCCTCTGACCTGCTCTTGTAGCCACTGTGTTTATGTGGTGAGTCCAGTTGAGTTTCTGGTCAATGGTAACCCCAAGGATGTTGACAGTGGGGGATTCAGGTGATGGTCATTACCTGGCATTTGTGTGGCGTGAATGTTATTTGCCACTTGTCAGCCCAAGCCTGGATATTGTCCAGATCTTGTTGCATTTGAACATGGACTGCTTCAGTGTCTGAGGAGTCGGAATGGTGCTGAACATTGTGCAATCAATGGTGAACATCCCCACTTCTGATCTTATGACAGAGGGGTAGATCATTGATGAAGCAGTTGAAGATTGTTGGGCCTCGGACACTACCCTGAGGGACTCCCGCAGAGGCATCCTGGAGCTGAGATGACTGACCCTCCACAACCACAACCATCTTCCTATTTGCCAGGTATGACTCCAACCAGCAGAGAGTTTGTCCCCGATACCCGTTGATTCCAGTTTTGCTAGGGCTTCTTGATGCCACACTCGGTCGAATGTGGCCTTGATCTCAAGGGCTGTCACTCTCGCCTCACCTCTGGAATTCAGTTCTTTTGTCCATGTTTGAACCAAGGCTGTAATGAGGTCAGGAGCTGAGTGACCCTGGCAAAACTCAAACTGGGCGTCACTGAGCAGGTTATTGCTGAGCAGGTGCTGCTTGATAGCACTTTGATGACCCCTTCCATCACTTTACTGATGATCGAGAGTAGACTTAATGGGCGGTAATTGGTCGGGTTGGATTTGTCCTGCTTTTTGTGTATGTGGGCAATTTTCCACATTGTTGGGTAACTTGCTGGAAGAGCTTGGCTGGGGAAGCAGCAAGTTCTGGAGCACTTCCCAGGAAGTACTATTGCCGGAATGTTATCAGGGCCCATTGCTTTGCAGTATCCAGTGCCTCCAACTGTTTCTTGATATGACATGGAGTGATATCCTGATTTCCTTCCCGAGCCGTGAGCAAGATGGGTTTTTCTGACAATCGACAATGGCTTCATGGTCATCAGTAGATTCTTAATTCCAGATTTTTTTTATTGAATTCAAATTCCACCATTTGCTGTGGCGGGATTCGAACCCAGGTCCCCAGAACAGTAGCTGAGTTTCTGGATTAATAGTCCAGCGATAATACCACTAGGCCATCGTCTCCCATCAGGATCTATATATACTGCTCATAAGCCTAACTAAACCTTGTGAAAGTTAGAGTTGATCTGTTCTATTGTACTTGTTCTTTGAGCTCGGATGGCCTAGCTCAAAATCTTGTGCCCACTGCACGATAGCACAGCTGGACATGTTAGTGTCCATGGTGAGATGCCCAATGCCATTGCATTAAAAAGTGACATAAAGCAAGGATGTATCAAAGAACCCCAACACTTCAACCTCTTCTTTCCTACAATGCTGAAAGAAGTCACCAAAGACATGATTGCAGGCATCATCATTAGGTTCCATACAGGGAAGCTCTTCAATCTGTGTGCCTCCTGCAAAGTCACAGAGCTTTCGTATGTGGATGATTGTGCCCGAACTGCCCACAAAAAAGACATCCAGACTATGGCAAACAAAATCTCGAGTGCTGTCAAACATTTTGGTTTCCAAATCTCCAAGATCAAGGTTATGTCCCAGCCAGTAATAGACACATGCTATGAAGCATCAGACATAATTATTGATGGTGCCAGGCTAAAGGTTGTAAAGAAAATTCTCACAACTTTATATTGTGGTTTGCAGGGATGCTACTATTGATGAAGAAAGCATCCAGAAAGCAAGGTCTGCCTACAGCCAAGTCCATGATTGTGTCTGGAAGCTGCCTGACATTAAGCTGAAGACCAAAGTCAAACTCTAACAGACCATTGTCCTGACCACCCTGCTGTAAAATGCAGAATTCTGGATCTGCTACAGGAGCCACATCAAAGCTTTAGAACACTTTTACCAGAGATACCTGAGGTCCATCATGAAAGTTTGATGGCAAAACAAAAACCACAACAAAGAGGTCCCTTAGCAATCTAGGCTCAACAACATGGAGGCCATGCTCCAAAAATTCAACCTCAATTGGCTGGTCAAATCTCCCACACCAATGACTACAAGAATCCTCAAGCAGATTTTCTTTGGGAAAATTTATCAGGATAAACATCAAGGCAACCAGGAGAAATGATGCAAAGACACCATGAGAGAGAACAGCCTTATAAATCGCTCTTGGGAAAAACTGTCTGTGGAAGTCAGCACTGAAACTTGGTTCATCGCATTTCAAGGAATATCCCAAAGGAAGGATAGAGGTAGCACAGCTGCATAAGTTCCCCATGCACCAACAATAACAACTGCCAGTTTTGTGGGTGTCCATGCTGATCCTCATTTGTACTCTTCAGTCTTGAGAGGATTCAGAAGACAATGACAATGACGATAATGGTACCATTACTGAGACAAGCTTTCAATTCCAGATTTTTTCATTAATTACATGTATTAACTGAATTTAAATTCCATCAGCTGTCATGGTGGGATTTCCCCTATGGCCCCAGAGAATTAGCCTGGATCTCAGAATTACTAGCCCAGTGACATTATCACAATGCTATCATCTTCCAATGCTTGAACAACGGTTCGAGCACTATCTCAAGTTGATATATTCCCCTCACTGACAGAGCCCTGAGTGCAATCGGCTAATGCAAGACAGACCAGAAAGTTACCTTGGAATTCTACAGGCCCTTACAGCTCAGTACCACAGAAGTGTACTTACACACCAACTCATTTACTCACCTGTTTCCACAATCTTTCCATTTTCCACTAACACGACCATATCAGCCTTTTCCAGAAACTCTGTCCGATGTGTACAAAGGATCACCGTCTTATCTTTCAAAATTCCCAAAATACAATTTGCTAAAAGGTGACTGGCCACATCTTTATCCACCGCAGCGAGTGGGTCATCAAGAAGATACAGTTCTTTTTTCTGTGGGAGACAATTATGCAGTTTCTGAATTCATAGAGTCATAGAATCCCTACAGTGCAGGAGGAGGCCATTCAGTACCGACCCAGGCCCTATCCCCATAATCCCATGTATTTACCCTACTAATCCCCTAACACTAAGGGGCAATTTAGCACGGCCAATCAACCTAACCCACACATCTTTGGACTGTGGAAGGAAATCGGAGCACCCGGAGGAAACCCACACAGACATGGGGAGAGCATGCAAACACAGACAGTGATCTGAGGCCTGAATTGAACCCGGGTCCCTGGTGCTGGAGGCAGCAGTGTTGACCACTATGCCACCCGCAATTAAAATTCTTCACCATATCCCCCCCTTACACAGACTCAAGTCTCACTTTCAGCAAGGCTGAGTATTGGGATCAGACATCTGTGTTTCAATCGCACTTTACATATCAGTTTGATGCCAACACTATGGGTGGAATTTTCCACTCCCCCCAGTGGCAGGAATCATGGTGGGTAATGGAAATAAATTTTGCATGATGGAAAAAGTCAGTTTTCCAGCAGAAGAAAAGTAACTTAGTAAGATAGAGGGTTATAGGTAAGCCTAGTAATCGCTAAGGTAGGGACATGTTCGGCACAACTTTGTGGGCTGAAGGGCCTGTATTGTGCTGTAGTTTTTCTATGTTTCTAAGGAAAGTGGTTTGGAATTCTGCTCTCCAATTTTGATGGCAAGTTAAGGGTGAGATGAGTTATCCACTTATCTATGTCAGGAATTATATTTGTATTTGCATTAATTTGCATCACATGAGATCTCATTAAAAGGTAATTTTGCAGGAATTACATTCCCCCTCCAAATTAAGTGCCCTGCCAGTGTGAATTTAGAACAGTCAGTTAGAGGCATGCGGTCAGGTGTCAGGTCCAGGGTGAGAATCTGTTTGGAAACAGTCTCATCAACAGGGACACAGAGGGAGACAAGACTGGTGGTTCAGGTAATGAGAGGGAGCAAGGTGGGCATGGACGCAGTAACAGGACTCCGCTCTCAGGGTAGAAAGGCATGTGGAGATCAATGATGATAAGGTCCAGGGTAATGGAGGGAGGTTCAAGGGTGACAGAGGGGAGAGCAATCTTGACATTGGGTAAGTCTATGGGAATCTTTAAAAAATTCATTTACATGCTCATCACTGGCTAGGCAGCATTTATGGCCATCCCTAACTACCCTAATAAAGGTGGTGGTGAACTGCCTTCTTGAACCACGATAGTTCCTGTGGTGTGAGTATACCTGCAGTGTTGTCAGGGAAGGAGTTCCAGCATTTTGATCCAGCAACAGTGAAGGAATGGCCATACATTTACATAGGAACATACATAGAAAATAAAAGCAGGAGTAGATGATGGGGAGTCTATAGCCTAGTGGTGTTATTGCTAGATTATTAATCTAGAATCTCAGCTAATGTTCTGGGAAAATGGGTTCGAATCCTGCCAGAGCAGGTGGGGAAATTTGAATTCAATGAAAAATATCCGAAAAAAGAATCTACTGATGACATGAAACCATGACCATGAAATTGTCGGAAAAACCCATCTGGTTCACTAATATCCCTTAGGGAAGGAAATCTACCGTCCTTATCTAGTCTGGCCTACATGTGACTCCAGAGCCATGGTAATATGGTTGAATCTCAACAGCCGTCTGGCAATTAGGAATGGGCAATAAATGCTGGCCAGCCAGCAGCACACATGAATGAATTTTTAATAAGACCATTCGGCCCTTCGAGCCTGCTCCACCATTTATTATGATCATGACTGATCATCAAATTCTTTTTTTTATATAGAATCGCTGAAGTGCAGAAGGTCCATTGAGTCTGCACCAATTCTCTGAAGGATCATCTTACCCAGCCCACACCCCCCACCCTGCCTATCCCATAACCTTATGCATTTCCCATGGTTAATCCACCTAACCTACACATCTTTGGACTGGGGAAGGAAAGAGAAGCACCGGAGGAAAGGCATGCAGACGACAGGAGAAGCGCAATCACCACACAGATGGGGCAATCGAACCAAAACAATTCTAAGTGCCGAACTAATGTGAAAACTGGAGAGAATTGCGCCCATTTTTTGGGCGAGCTCGCAGAGACAATCATACTTAGAAAACAATTCAAATGCGATTCTCGCCAGCAGGGTGACTGGGCTGAGCCTATTCTTGATGGAAAGCCTTTGCTGAGCTCCAGGCGCCCCAATCTCCCAGTGCACTGCGGACAGTGTGTACGCAGCTTTACAGCATGTAACAGGCACTTTGGCCAAATTTGTCCATGCTGCCCAGATTTTACTACTAAGCTGGTCCCAATTGCCCGCATTTGGCCCATGCCCGACACCCCCCAAACATCACCCTTCCCCCCATCCCCCCGAACTGCGCCATGGACATCACCACCCCCACCCCCGCGATCACTGCCCTGGCCGATCACCGCCACCATCTCCCAATTGCTGCACAGGCCAATTCCCCACCCCCTCCCATCAATGCAGCATACCCCCACTTCCCTTAACCCCCACCCCTTCAGGCCCCACCACCTTGGCACTGCCTGGTTCCTGGTGGGCAGTACCAGGTCCTGATAGGCACTGCCAGGATGCCAGCCTGGCAATGCCTAAGGGGCACTGCCTGACCCTGTCCCTAACCACCCGGGGGCTTCAATTGCTTCCGGCCCCACCAGCAAGGCCATCATGTCAGGTGAGGACCTCGAGCAACAAGCAGGTAAAGACAATAGAATCATAGAATCCCTACAGTGCAGAAGGAAGCCATTTGGCCCATCGAGTCTGTACTGACCACAATCCCACCCAAGCCTATCCCCGTGACCCCACATATTTACCCTGCTAATCCCCTGATGCGAAGGTCAAATTAGCATGGCCAAATCCACCTAATCCGCACATCTTTGAACTGTGGGAGGAAACCCACGCAGATGTGGGGAGAACATGCAAATTTCACACAGTGCCATGTGAGTGTACCTTTAAGAAAGTTTTGTTTTAAATCACGCAGCTCACAGCTTCAGCGATGTTATGGGGGAGTGGAGCTAAGCTGGAACAGTCAGGTGATAGGGGTTTCCGTTTCATTTGTGACAGTCAGGTGATAGGGGTTTCAGTTTCATTTGTGGCAGTCAGGTGATGGGGTTTCAGTTTCATTTGTAGCAGTCAGGTGATAGGGCTTTCAGTTTCATTTGTGGCAGTCAGGTGATAGGGGTTTCAGTTTCATTTCTGGCAGTCAGGTGATAGGGCTTTCAGTTTCATTTGTGGCAGTCAGGTGATAGGGGTTTCAGTTTCATTTCTGGCAGTCAGGTGATAGGGCTTTCAGTTTCATTTGTGACAGTCAGGTGATAGGGGTTTCAGTTGCGCTTCCGACAGTCAGGTGATAGGGCTTTCAGTTTCATTTGTGACGGTCAGGTGATAGGGGTTTCAGTTTCATTTGTAGCAGTCAGGTGATAGGGTTTCAGTTTAGTTTCTGACAGTCAGGCGACCGGGGTTTCAGTTTCATTTGTGACAGTCAGGTGATAGGGGTTTCAGTTTCATTAGTGGCAGTCAGGTGATAGGGGTTTCAGGTTTGTTTGTGAGAGTCAGGCGATCGGGGTTTCAGTTTCATTTCTAGCAGTCAGGTGATAGGGGTTTCAGTTTCATTTGTTACAGTCAGGAGATGGGGGTTTCAGTTTCATTTGTAGCAGTCAGGTGGGAGGGGTTTCAGTTTCATTTGTGACAGTCAGGTGATAGGGGTTTCAGTTTTGTTTCTGACAGACAGCTGATAGGGGTTTCAGTTTCATTTGTGACAGTGAGGTGATAGGGGTTTGAATTTCGTTTGTGACAGTCAGGTGACGGGTTTCAGTCTCATTTGCGACAGTCAGGTGATAGGGGTTTCAGTTTCATTTGTGGCCGTCAGGTGATAGGGGTTTCATTATCATTTGTGACACTCAGGTGATCGGGGTTTCAGTTTCATTTGTGACAGTCAGGTGATAGGGGTTTCAGTTTTGTTTCTGGCAGTCAGGTGATCGGAGTTTCAGTTTCATTTGTGGCAGTCAGGTTATAGGGGTTTCAGTTTCATTTGTGGCAGTCAGGTGATAGGGGTTTCAGTCTCATTAGTGGCAGTCAGGTGATAGGGGTTTCAGGTTTGTTTGTGACAGTCAGGTGATAGGGGTTTCTGTTTCATTTGTGGCTGTCAGGTGATAGGGGTTTCAGTATCCTTTTTCACAGTCAGGTGATGGGGGTTTCAGTTTCATTTGTGACAGTCAGGAGATGGTGTTTCAGTTTCACTTGTGACAGTCAGGTGATAGGGGTTTCCGTTTCATTTGTGACAGTCAGGCGATAGGGGTTTCCGTTTCGTTTGTGAAAGTGAGGTGATAGGGGTTTCAGTTTCATTTGTGACAGTCAGGCGATAGGGGTTTCAGTTTCATTTGTGACAGTCAGGCGATAGGGGTTTCCGTTTCGTTTGTGAAAGTGAGGTGATAGGGGTTTCAGTCTCATTTGAGACAGTCAGGTGATCGGGGTTTCAGTTTCATTTGTGACAGTCAGGAGATGGGGGTTTCAGTTTCATTTGTAGCAGTCAGGTGGGAGGGGTTTCAGTTTCATTTGTGACAGTCAGGTGACAGGGGTTTCAGTTTTGTTTCCGACAGTCAGCTGATAGGGGTTTCAGTTTCATTTGTGGCAGTCAGGTGATAGGGGTTTCAGTTTCATTTGTGGCAGTCAGGTGATAGGGCTTTCAGTTTCATTTGAGTCAGGTGATAGGGGTTTCAGTTTGATTTGTGAGTCAGGCGATAGGGTTTTCCGTTTCGTTTGTGAAAGTCGGGTGATGGGGGTTTCAGTCTCATTTGTGGCAGTCAACTGATAGGGCCTTCAGTTTCATTTGTGACAGTCAGGTGATCGGGGTTTCAGTTTCATTTGAGACAGTCAGGTGCTCGTGGTTTCAGTTTCATTTGTAGCAGTCAGGTGATAGGGCTTTCAGTTTCATTTGTGGAAGTCAGGTGATAGTGGTTTCAGGTTTGTTTGTGACAGTCAGGCGATAGGGGTTTCAGTTTCGTTTGTGACAGTCAGGTGATAGGGGTTTCAGTTTCGTTTGTGACAGTCAGGTGATAGGGGTTTCGGTCTCATTTGTGGCAGTCAACTGATAGGGCTTTCAGTTTCATTTGTGACAGTCAGGTGATAGGGGTTTCAGTTTCATTTGTGGCAGTCAGCTGATAAGGGTTTCAGTTTCATTTGTGGCAGTCAGGTGATAGGGGTTTCAGGTTTGTTTGTGACAGTCAGGCGATAGGGGTTTCAGTTTCGTTTGTGGCAGTCAGGTGATAGGGGTTTCAATTTCATTTGTGACAGTCAGGTGATAGTGGTTTCAGTTTTGATTCTGACAGTCAGGTGATAGGGGTTTCAGTTTTGTTTCTGACAGTCAGGTGATAGGGGTTTCTGATTCATTTGTGGCAGTCAACTGATAGGGCCTTCAATTTCGTTTGTGACAGTCAGTGTGTGTGATAGGGTTTTCAGTTTCATTTGTAGCAGTCAGGTGATAAGGGTTTCAGTTTCATTTGTGACAGTCAGGTGATAGGGGTTTCAGTTTCATTTGTGACAGTTAGGAGATAGGGTTTCAGTCACATTTGTGGCAGTCAGGTGATAGGGGTTTCACTTTTGTTTCTGACAGTCAGCTGATAGGGATTTCAGTTACATTTGTGTCAGTCTGGCCATAGGGGTTTCAGTCTCATTAGTGGCAGTCAAGTGATAGGGGTTTCAGTTTTGTTTGTGACAGTCAGGCGACCGGGGTTTCAGCTTCATTTGTGACAGTCAGGTTATAGGGCTTTCAGTTTCATTTGAGTCAGGTGATAGGGGTTTCAGTTTCATTTGTGGCAGTCAGGTGATAGGGCTTTCAGTTTCATTTGAGTCAGGTGATAGGGGTTTCAGTTTGATTTGTGAGTCAGGCGATAGGGTTTTCCGTTTCGTTTGTGAAAGTCGGGTGATGGGGGTTTCAGTCTCATTTGTGGCAGTCAACTGATAGGGCCTTCAGTTTCATTTGTGACAGTCAGGTGATCGGGGTTTCAGTTTCATTTGAGACAGTCAGGTGCTCGTGGTTTCAGTTTCATTTGTAGCAGTCAGGTGATAGGGCTTTCAGTTTCATTTGTGGAAGTCAGGTGATAGTGGTTTCAGGTTTGTTTGTGACAGTCAGGCGATAGGGGTTTCAGTTTCGTTTGTGACAGTCAGGTGATAGGGGTTTCAGTTTCGTTTGTGACAGTCAGGTGATAGGGGTTTCGGTCTCATTTGTGGCAGTCAACTGATAGGGCTTTCAGTTTCATTTGTGACAGTCAGGTGATAGGGGTTTCAGTTTCATTTGTGGCAGTCAGCTGATAAGGGTTTCAGTTTCATTTGTGGCAGTCAGGTGATAGGGGTTTCAGGTTTGTTTGTGACAGTCAGGCGATAGGGGTTTCAGTTTCGTTTGTGGCAGTCAGGTGATAGGGGTTTCAATTTCATTTGTGACAGTCAGGTGATAGTGGTTTCAGTTTTGATTCTGACAGTCAGGTGATAGGGGTTTCAGTTTTGTTTCTGACAGTCAGGTGATAGGGGTTTCTGATTCATTTGTGGCAGTCAACTGATAGGGCCTTCAATTTCGTTTGTGACAGTCAGTGTGTGTGATAGGGTTTTCAGTTTCATTTGTAGCAGTCAGGTGATAAGGGTTTCAGTTTCATTTGTGACAGTCAGGTGATAGGGGTTTCAGTTTCATTTGTGACAGTTAGGAGATAGGGTTTCAGTCACATTTGTGGCAGTCAGGTGATAGGGGTTTCACTTTTGTTTCTGACAGTCAGCTGATAGGGATTTCAGTTACATTTGTGTCAGTCTGGCCATAGGGGTTTCAGTCTCATTAGTGGCAGTCAAGTGATAGGGGTTTCAGTTTTGTTTGTGACAGTCAGGCGACCGGGGTTTCAGCTTCATTTGTGACAGTCAGGTTATAGGGGTTTAAGTTTCATTTGTGACAGTCAGGTGATAGGGGTTTCAGGTTTGTTTGTGAGAGTCAGGCGATAGGGGTTTCAGTTTCATTTGTGGCAGTCAGGTGATAGGGGTTTCAGTTTCATTTGTGACAGTCAGGTGATAGGGGTTTCAGTTTTGTTTGTGACAGTTAGGAGATAGGGGTTTCAGTCACATTTGTGGCAGTCAGGTGATAGGGGTTTGAATTTTGTTTGTGACAGTCAGGTGACGGGTTTCAGTCTCATTTATGACAGTCAGGTGATAGGGGTTTCAGTTTCATTTGTGAGTCAGGTGATAGGGGTTTCAGTTTCATTTGTGGCCGTCAGGTGATAGTGGTTTGTTTCATTTGTGACAGTCAGGTGATAGGGGTTTCAGTTTCATTTGTCGCAGTCAGGTGATTGTGGTTTCAGTTTCATTTGTAGCAGTCAGGTGATAGGGGTTTCAGTTTCATTTGTCGCAGTCAGCTAATAGCGGTTTCAGTTTCATTTGTAGCAGTCAGGCGATAGGGGTTTCAGTTTCATTTGTGGCAGTCAGGTGATAGGGGTTTCAGTTTCATTTGTGGCAGTCAGGTGATAGGGGTTTCAGTTTCATTTGTGGCAGTCAGGTGATAGGGGTTTCAGTTTCATTTGTGGCAGTCAGGTGATAGGGCTTTCTGTTTTGTTTGTGACAGTCAGGTGATAGGGGTTTTTTTTCTTTGGGCTTTTTGTTTCTTTTTGGTCTGTGTGTTGGGAAGCAGTTTAGCAGCAAGTTGAGAAGCAGTCTCTCTCTCTGTTCTCTTTGTTTGGTTCTGCCTTGAAGAAGCTGTGTTTTGGGAAACAGATTCAACTGCAACCTCTTCTGAGTTTCTTCATGAGAGATTTTCAGCATTCAACCCAGGAGGCCGGATTCTTGTAACAAGTGGGCATTAACCTATGCTGTATTGTGTTTATTTGGAGGGTTTTGTGTGTTGGATGCTGGCTTTGGTTGGAACACATTAGAGATATTTCCTTAAGAGTTATACATTATCGTGGTTGTTGTGTTTCTTGTTTGTAATTGTTAAAAGTTCTTGCTAATTGTCTAACTATACATGTCAACAATATTCTTAATTAAACTTTGTTTTTGAAAGAAACTCCCCGTGGGTCGGTCGAATCACACCTGAAGTGAAACCCCTCATGCTCGTCCTAGCCAAATTCAATGTAAAACATCACAGGTCAGGCAAGCTTCATAGAACACTTTGAACTATCCAACGTGACTTGTAACAACAGACAGTGACCCGGGGCTGGAACTGAACTGGGGTCCCTGGCACTGTGAGGCAACAGTGCTAACCACTGTGCCACCATGCCGCCAATGAGTGTCCAGGACTCACCAATGATACTTACATTAGCTACTGAATATAAATGATGTGAAGCCGATTTTGCCAGCCAGCAAAACAGACCAGTAACATCGCTAGAGGCAAAAAGCCAGGCACAAACCCGATTATACACCTGTTGCCCTATATTACTGGCTCATCACACCGATCAACCGGCATGAAGAGCCAGTAAGATCACCCCTGATCACTTGCACGTCCTTCTGGTAGAGTGGCGACCAGAACTGCACGCAATACTCCAAATGCAGCACGGTGGCACAGTGGTTAGCTGTGCTGCCTCACAGCGCCAGGGACACAGTTTTGATTCCTGACTTGGGTCGCTGTCTGTGTGGAGTTTGCACATTCTCCCCGTGTCTGCATGGGTTTCCTCCAGGTGTTCTGGTTTCCTCCCACAGTCTGAAAGACATGCTGGTTAGGTACATTGGCTATGCTAAATTTTCCCTCTGTGTACCCGAACAGGTGCCCGAGTGCAGCAACTGGGGGATTTTCACAGTAACTTCATTGCAGTGTTAATGTAAGCCTACTTGTGACACTAATAAATAAACTGAAAAAACCAATGTTTTATACAGCTGCAATATGATTTCCCAACTCTTGTACTCAGTACTCCAGCTGACGAAGTCAAGTATGTCATATCAACCCAGGTTGATAGGGTTGTTAAGAAGGCGTACGGTGTGTTAGCTTTTATTGGTAGAGGGATTGAGTTTCGGAGCCAGGAGGTCATGCTGCAACTGTACAAAACTCTGGTGCAGCCGCACTTGGAGTATTGCGTACAGTTCTGGTCACCGCATTATAGGAAGGATGTGGAAGCATTGGAAAGGGTGCAGAGGAGATTTACCAGGATGTTGCCTGGTATGGTGGGAAAATCGTATGAGGAAAGGCTGAGGGACTTGAGGTTGTTTTCATTAGAGAGAAGAAGGTTAAGAGGTGACTTAATAGAGGCATGTAAGATGATCAGAGGATTAGATAGGATGGACAGTGAGAGCCTTTTTACTCGGATGGTGATGGCTAGCACGAGGGGACATAGCTTTAAATTGAGGGGTGATAGATATAGGACAGATGTCAGAGGTAGGTTCTTTACTCAGTAGTAAGGGTGTGGAATGCCCTGCCTGCAGCAGTAGTGGACTCGCCAACATTAAGGGCATTTAAATGGTTATTGGATAAACATATGGATGATATTGGAATAGTGTAGGTTAGATGGGCTTTAGATTGGTTTCACAGGTCGGCGCAACATCGAGGGCCGAAGGGCCTGTACTGTGCTGTAATGTTCTATGTTCTATATGCCTTTTTAATCGCCTTGGCCACCTGCGTTGCCACTCTTAGGGAACTGTGGACCCACAGCCAGAATCGGCTCCCAGGAGCTGTGTCAAAGAACAAAGAAAAGTACAGCACAGGAACAGGCCCTTTGGCCCTCCAAGCCTGTGCCGATCATGAAGCCCTAACTGAACTTTTAAAAACCTTCTGCCCTTACTACCTTCATATCCCTCGATTCCATCCCTCTTCATGTACCCACCTAGATGTCTTAAATGTAGCTAAAGTGCCTGCTTTCAATCACCTTCTTTGACAACCTTAAACTTTGTGCCTCTCACCTTGAGCCCCTTGTAATTAACACCTCCAGTCTGGGAAAAAGCCTCTGACTATCCGCCCTGCCTATGCCTCTCATAATTTTGTAGTTTCTCCTCAGCCTCCATCTTCCCAGTGAAAATAATCCTAGTTTATCCAACCTCTTCTCATAGCCAACACCCTCCAGACCAAGAAACATCCTGGTGAACCTTCTTTGCACTTTCTCCAAAGCTTCCATGTCCTTCTGGCAGTGTGGTGACCAGAACTGCATGCAATGCTCCAAATGTGGCCTAACCAAGGTTTTATATCGCTGCAACATGATTTCCCAACTCTTGTACTCAATGCTCCAGCTGATGAAGGCAAGCATGCCATATGTTTTCCTAATTAGCTTGACCATCTATGTTGCCACTTTTAGGGAACTGTGGACCTGCACGCCCAGATCCCTCTGTATATTAATGTTCCTAAAGGTTCTGCCATTTACAGTATAATTCACACCTAAATTTGATTCTCCAAAATGCATCACTTTGCATATGTCCGGATTAAACCCCATCTGCCATTTCTGTGCCCAAGTCTCCAATCTATCTATATCCTCTTGTATACCTGGCACCATCACCAACTGCACCAATCTTCATATCATCCGCACACTTACTAATCAGACCACCCACAGTTTCTTTCCGATCATTTATATATACTACAAACAACAGAGGTCCCAGCACTGATCCCAGCGGAACATCACGAGCTACAGATCTCCATTCTGAATAACACTTCCACCGCTATTCTGTCTTCTATGACCAAGCCAGTTCTGTATCCATCTAGCCAGCCCACCCCGAATCTCACCTTCTAGATAATGTCTCATCCTCCCAGATGAATGGCCATGGTTGACAATGGATCATGCTGTCAGTCTTTCTATGATGCCAAGGCAACATTCTCTATATAGAGTCTTGACAGTACTTGAGGCAAACAACAAAGTGTCACAGTGAGGTTTCCTGCACACTGCTGTTTGACTAGGCAGATGTGAGGTGGGAATGCCATGTCCAGATGGAGGCCAGGTGAAGGGCTTAGCACTTGCCTGCTGGCTTTGAAATGGAGCAAAACCTCTAAAGGACATGTTCACGAATTGTATTAGTTCAATTAGTTCATACATCTACTGAGGCATTGATGAGGCAAGCTGCAGGCAACGCTGTCTGGGAAATAGTTCCCTTCCAAATGAGGAGAAGGAGGGCCCATCACAAGTTGCCATAGGCCCTTGAGGAGCAAGGGGCTAAGCAGAAAGAGGTTGTGTGAGGCCTCTACAAGAGCAGAAGGCAGGAGAACATAGACCACTGCAACAGTGAGCATTGAGCAAAGGGCTCAATGCCCTACTCTGTTCCTACTACTTGTGAGTGCATTCATCTGTTATCGCATGATAGATTGTTGCATAAGATTAAATCTTACAGGATCCAGGGTGAGGTATCTAAATGGATACAACATCGGCTGGATGACAGGAGCCAGGTGGTTGTGGAGGGTTGTTTTTCAAATTGGAGGCCTGTGACCAGCGGTGTGCCTCAGGGATTGGTGCTGGGTCCAGTGTTATTTGTCATTTATATTAATAGTTTGGATGAGAATATAGGAAGCATGATTAGTAAGTTTGCAGATGACACCAAGATTGGTGGCATAGTGGACAGTGAAGAAGGTTATCTCGGATTGCAACGGAATCTTGATCAATTGGGCCAGTGGGCTGACGAATGGCAGATGGAGTTTAATTTAGATAAATGTGAGGTGATGCATTTTGGTAGATCGAACCAGGGCAGGACTTACTCAGTTAATGGTAGGGCATTAAGGAGAGTTATAGAACAAAGAGATCTATGAGTACAGGTTCATAGCTCCTTGAAAGTGGACTCACAGGTGGACAGAGTGGTGAAGAAGGCATTCGGCATGCTTGGTTTCATTGGTTAGAATATTGAATACAGAGGATGGGATATCTTGTTGAAGTTGTACAAGACATTGGTAAGGCCACACTTGGAATACTGTGTACAGTTCTGGTCACCCTGTTATAGAAAGAACATTATTAAATTAGAAAGAATGCAGAAAGGATTTACTAGGATGCTACCAGGACTTGATGGTTTGAGTTATGAGAGGCTGGATAGACTGGGACTTTTTTCACTTGAGTGTTGGAGGCTTAAGTATGATCTCATAGAGGTCTATAAAATAATGAGGGAATTAGATCAGCTAGTCAGCATCTTTTCCCAAAGGTAGGGCAGTCTAAAACTAGAGGGCATAGGTTTAAGGTGAGAGGGGAGAGATCCAGAAGTGTCCAGAAGGGCAATTTTTTCACACAGAGGGTGGTGAGTGTCTGGAACAAGCTGCCAGAGGTAGTAGTAGAGGCGGGTACAATTTTGTCTTTTAAAAAGCATTTAGACAGTTACATGGGTAAGATGGGTATAGAGAGATGTAGGCCAAACGCGGGCAATTGGGAGCAGCTTAGTGGTTAAAAAAAAAAGGGGCGGCATGGACAAGTTGTGCCAAAGGGCCTGTTTCCATGCTGTAAACCTCTATGACTCTCTGACTTATGTGAAGTCCTCCAATCTTTGCCTCCCCAACCAATCTCCTTCTCCCAAACACTCTCAGGTATGCAAGCAAAGTGTCCCATCCCCTCAAGGCTCCACAATGTGCAATAGCTAGAAATTCCAGTCCATTAGCAACCTCAGTACAATCCCTGATCTTCCCTCCCTATGGCTATAAATCCTTGAAACCTTAGAGAATAATCAAAATTACCATGTAAACAGCTCTGGCTAAGGCAACACGGGCTTTCTGTCCACCACTGAGGGTCACTCCACTCTCTCCAACTTCTGTCTGGTCACCATTCGGCAGAACCTGGATCCAGGGAATAATCAGAATTGAAATTTCTGTTGTCAGTTTTAGATCACAATGATTCACATCTTTAATAAAGTCAACATTTGCTGATTCAACAGCATCTGCCACACCTGCAACCTCCATGATCGAGAAGAACAGGGCAGCAGAAGCATCGGAACTGCAAATTTCCATCCAAGTCACACATTATCCAGACACAAAAGCAATATACTGCAGATGTTGGAAATCTGAAATAAAATTAGAAAATGCTGGGAATACTGAGTAGGTCTCGGAGAGAGAAACAAAGAAATGTTTCATCCTGATCTGGAATATATTGCTGTTACTTCATTGTCCAATTAAAAATCCTAAAGCTCGCTCTCTCATGGCACTGTGGTTTTAGAAGGCAGCTCACAATAATCTTCAAGAACAATTAGGGATGGGCAATGAATCCTGGTGTTGCCAGTGACACCCAGATCTCAAGACTGAATAAAAATGCAATTAAATTTGATGGGGGCACAATGACATTCTAGGATCATAGATTCTAAGGGCCAGAAATCAGATCCTTTTCTGAGAAATCCTTTTCCACCTCAATCCCAGCCCCTTCTCTTCAGTTGCCTTTTGACCTCTTAATAATGTGCAGACAAATAGTAGTGGAGACAAACAGCAAAGTGTCAGTGAGGCTTCCTGTATACTGCTGTTTGACTAGGCTGATGTGAGGTGGGAATGCCTTGTCTAGATGGAGGCCAGGTGGCCTCTTATACCAAATTGTTTCAAAATGCTTGTCAGAACTTCAGAAGGGCTGGATTAGCTGGTGATCAACTTATTGTGAACATCTAGAAACCTGATTTGTATGGTTACCAAAGTGTAATATCATGAAGTATTCGGGTTCTTGAGTACCCACCTACAAGCATCCAAACACATGCTGGAGAGATGGTGTAACCAGGAGGGATTCAGTCCTAGGGAAGGTGGGACCTTATAGCCAAGTTCCGCACACACGAGGACAGCCTCAACCGGGATCTTGGGTTCATGTCACACTATCTGTAACCCCCACAACTTGCCTGGGCTTGCAAAATCTCACTAACTGTCCTGGCTGGAGACAATACACACCTCTTTAACCTGTGCTTAACCCTCTCTCCACTCACATTGTCTGTACCTTTAAGACTTGATTACCTGTAAAGATTCGCATTCCAACCATTATTTTGTAAATTGAGTTTGTGTCTTTATATGCTCTGTTTGTGAACACGACTCCCACTCACCTGATGAAGGAGCAGCGCTCCGAAAGCTAGTGGCTTGTGCTACCAAATAAACCTGTTGGACTTTAACCTGGTATTGTGAGAATTCTAGAACCAGAGGAGATAGATTCAAGATAAGTGGCAGTAGATGTGGAGGGGACATGAAGAAGACCTTTTTTACGCAAAGGTGGTGAGTGTCTGAAATTTGCTGCCCAAGTTGATGATGGAGGCACTTTTAAAAAGTACCTGTATCTGCACCTTAGGTGCTGTAAGGTACAAGTCTATGGACCAGGTGCAGGAAGGCGGGCTTAAAAAGGGCACCTGGGTGTCCTCAGGCTGGCATGGACAATGTGAACTGAGTGTCCTCCTGCTGTGCTGTAACTTTTAGAACAAAGAAAAGTACAGCACAGGAACAGGCCCTTCGGCTCTCCAAGCCTGTGCCAATCATGATGCCCTAAACTACAAAAAAGACTTCTGTCCGTATCCCTCTATTCCCTCCCTATTCATGAACCCATCCAGATGCCTCTTAAATGTTGCTAATGTGCCTCCTTCCACCACCTCCTCTGGCACCCACCACTGTCTCTGTAAAAAAACTTCACCCACACATCTCCCTGAAACTTTTCTCCCCTCACCTTGGACTGTGCCCCCTTGTAATTGACACTTCCACCCTGGGAAAGAGCCTCTGACTATCCACCCTGTCTATGCCTCTTGTTATTTTGTAGACCTCTATCAGGTCTCCTCTCAGCCTCTGTCTTTCCAGTGAAAACAATCCGAGCTTATTCAACCTCTCCTCATAGTAAACACACTCCAGATCAGGCAACATCCTGGTGAACCATCTTTGCACTCCCTCCAAAGCTTCCATGTCCTTCTGGCAGGGTGGCGATCAGAACTGCATGCAAATGCAGTCTAACCAAGGTTTTATATCGCTGCAATGATTTGCCAACTCTTGTACTCAAACGCTTGTACATCATCTTGTATTTGTCCGGATTAAACTCCATCCGTCATTTCTTGGCCCAAGTCTCCAAATCTATCTATATCCTGTTGTATCCTCTGACAATCCCCGGCACTAACGGCAACTACAGCAACCTTCGTGTCATCCGCAAACCTACTAATCAGACCCCCTAGATTTTCCTCCGGATCATTTATATTTACTACAAACAACAGAGGTCCCAGCACTGATCCCTGAGAAACACCAACTACAGATCTCCATTCTGAAAAACATCCTTCCACCCTACTTTCTGTCTCCAATGATGAAGCCAGTTCTGTATCCATCTAGCCATGATGTGGAGATGCCGGCGTTGGACTGTGTTTACCCCAGTCCAACGCCGGCATCTCCACATCATGACTACCATCGACACCGCAAACTGCCGGCTCCAAGTGGAGAGGATCTCCAACAAGATCGTGCATATCGACACAGACATCAAGTTTCTACAAACATGCAAGAAAGAATCAGTATTCTGTAACTTGATTTTGTGTCTCTGTGCCCTGTTTGAGAGCAGGTTTCCACTCCATCTGATGAAGGAGCAGCGCTCCAAAAGCTAATGGTATTTGCTACCAAATAAACCCGTTGGACTTTAACCTGTTGTTGTTAAAACTGTTACTCCATCTAGCCAGCCCCCCTGAACCCCATGTGATTTTAGTTTTTGTACCAGTCTGCCATGTGGGACCTTGTCAAATGCCTGACTAAAGTTCATATAAACTGCATCCACAGCCCTTCCCTCATCAATTATCTTTGTCACCACTTCAAAAAACTCAATCAAGTTGGTGAGACATGACCTTCCCTGTACAAAACCGTGCTGCCTGTTACTAACTAGTCCATTTTCTTCCAAATTTGTATATATCCTGTCCCTCAGTATCTTCTCCAAAAGCTAAATGTGAAATTATCCACTTTGATAGAGGAAAAAGAGCATTTTTTAAAAGGTGAGAGGTTAGGAAGTGTTGCTGTTCCTTTCCATGTCAACCCTGTCAGGACTCCTCAGCGGGTCATTGTATGTTTCAATCAAGTTGCCTCTTACTGTTCTGAAATCCAGTTGACACAAGCCTAGCCTGTCCAACCTTTCATCATAAGACAACCCTTATATAAGCTATTCCTGCTCCTATGTATGCATGCATGTACCATCCAGGACAAAGCAGCCAACCTAATTGGCAACCCATCCACCACCTCCAACATTTACTCCCTCCTCCACTAATGGAGAGTAGCAGCAGTGTGTAGCATCTCCAAGATGCACTGCAGCAACTCACCAAAGATTCTTCAACAACTTCTTCCTAACCATGACCTTGACCACCTGGAATGACAAAGACTGCAAATATATGGGAACACCACCACCTGAAAGATCCCCTTCAAGACACTCACCACCCTGACTTGGAAATATATCACCATTGTTTCACTGTCACTGGGTCAAAATCCTGGAACTCCCCCTACCAAAACCCCCAAAAGCATTGTGGGTGAACCTACACCATGTGGACTGCAACAGTTCAAGAAGGCAGTGACGCCCACATCCCATAAATGAATTTTTAAAAATTGAAATCACTCCAATTCCATCAGCAACATGCCCATGTCATTACATTTCAAATTACTCTTTGATGTGAATACATTATAAATATATATTATTGACTCCGTACATTAAAATCCTCCAAGAGTGCACAAGCCTCGATCACTTCTCGGTAGTATTTGGCATCATATTTATTTCCAAAAAGTATGTTCTCCCGGATAGTAGTAAACTGAATCCAGGGCTCTTGAGCTGCCAGACCAAAGCCTTCCTTTTGTGTTGAGACATATACTTCTCCAGCACGCCTAGATAAAGCAGGATAAGACAAAAACAAAACACAAATAAATTATATTGCTTCAAAAAATCTCATGCAGCATGCAAACCTGACAAAGTACTCCTGATTCCCCCTTTCCTGATAAAGGTACCCTCAGAGAATGAGTCCATATCAACCTTACTGAAAAGAAAGAGCCAGGGGTGAATTTCAATCAGGAAAGCAGTGGGGAAAATAATTGGCATCGGCTGCCAATTTGAGAGTGAGGTGAGGGTGAGGGAAGGTTTTTCACACACCAAATGCTGTCCTGCTGTTTTAAAATGAGAAGTGAAGGTAGGATTGGGTTCAGTTGTGATGCACCTTATGGTTGAATGACCTGCCAACACTCCCTGATTTGAATGACGTTTAAAAATGGATCTTTTACTGAGTTACTGGAGAGTGACAGGATCAGGAAAGTCTACTTCAGGTGAAAATCTGCATGGAAAATTGGTTCAGATTAGAAACATTTCTTAAAGGAGTCCAGAAGACCAACTGTACTGCTTCCACTTTGCTGAGATTCACACAGCTGGAACAAGTCAATGGATGGATGAGTAATCCTTAATGCCTTTTGCAAAAGTTTCTCAATAACACAACATACTTTCCCTCCCATGGTCGAGAGCTTCAAGTTTCAAGTGCCAACCTGTCCTGGCACCCCCTTCTCCCCACCAACGCCTCTACTTTCTCAGAAGACTAAGGAAATTTGGCATGTCGGCTACGACTCTCTCCAACTTTTACAGATGCACCATAGAAAGCATTCTTTCTGGTTGTATCACAGCTTGGTATGGCTCCTGATCTGCCCAAGACCGCAAGGAACTACAAAAGGTCATGAGTGTAGCCCAATCCATCACACAAACCAGCCTCCCATCCATTGACTGTCTACACTTCCCGCTGTCTCGGAAAAGCAGCCAGCATAATTAAGGACCCCACGCACCCCGGACATTCTCTCTTTCACCTTCTTCCATTGGGAAAAAGATACAAAAGTCTGAGGTCACGTACCAACCAATTCAAGAATAGCTGCTTCTTCCCTTTCACAAAACCATGTTGACTCTACCTTGAATTTTGCCCAAGTGTCCCGTTTTGGCATCTTTAATAATGGCTTCTATCATTTTCTCTTTGACAGATGTTTGATTAACTGGCCTGTAGTTTCCTGCATTCTGTCTCCCTCCCTTTTTAATTAATACATTTGTTATCTTCTAGTCTGTGATGCCTTCCCTGAATCTAGGGAACTTTTGAAAATTAAACCAATGCATCAATTATCTCATTAGCCACTTTTTTCAAGACTTTAAGGTGAAGTCCATCTAGATCCAGGGATTTGTCAGCCCACAGCACTAAAATGTTGCTTAATACCTTTGGACAGATTATTAAATGTAATATAATTTATATAGGTTTAGATATATATGCACATATATTTATTTTGAGCATAAAAACCACTCTTGCTAAACAAAGGACACCGGACTGCAGCAGTTACAGTGTTTCATTTGTGAAGGACAGAAGTTGCTTAACAGAGACACTCTGAAACAGTGGCACAGATAAGCCAAGATTGAAAGCAGATAGCAGTCAGGTGATTGAGCTGGATTTGAGAAAACGGAGTGTTACGATGGCCACGAGGGATCATCAGTAGATCTCCCTGTGGGACTTGTTGAATATGAGCTCCCCTAATAAGTGAGTGGAGGCTCGTCCAATAGGGAAGGAATAGTGTGGAGGGGTTAAAAGCAGCTGGCTCCACTCAGGCCGACAGTCAAAGGGTTCAGGACAGATCAGCATTTTGTTGCTGTTGAACCTTCCAGCTATCACTGTAAATAAACGGTGATTAGTAATGGAAGATCGGCCTCGGTAAGATTATTTACACAGAGAGCCAGCCAAAGGTGCTGACTACAAAAAGTTGTGAACGTAGCCCCGTCCATCACGCAAACCAGCCTCCCATCCATTGACTCTGTCTACACTTCCCGCTGCCTCGGGGAAAAGCAGCCAGCATCATTAAGGACCCCACGCACCCCAGACATTCTCTCTTCCACCTTCTTCCATTAGGAGAAAAATACAAAGGTCTGAGTCACGTACCAACCGACTCAAGAACAGCTTCTTCCCTGCTGCCGTCAGACTTTTGAATGGACCTACTTCATATTAAGTTGATCTTTCTCTGCACCCTGGGATCCTTTGACTGGATCCGAATACATGTAATAATAATAAATCAAATCAAACCATCATCTCCTTTTTAAATTCAAACAATGTGGGACAAAGAGAGAAGTCAGTTCACTCCTCATAACTTGGCCATAACAGACAGAAAATATTAATCCAGCCTTTTGCGGACAGGCATACCTGGGCCATTTCCCACACTGTTGGGTAGATGCCAATATTGTAGCTTGACTAGAACAGCTTGGCTTGGGGCACAGCTTTTTCTGGAACACATTTTCAGTCAGAATGTTCTTGAGGTCTACGGCCTTCAATGCTTTCAGCCATTCCTTGACATAATGTGGAATGAATCAAATTGGCTGATGATTGGCAGGGAGCAGGAATCATAGAATTGCCATGGTACTGAAGGAGGCCATTTGGCCCATCGTGTCTGCACTGACTCTCCAACACAGCACCCTACCTAGACCCCATCCCAGTCCCACATGACAGACTGGTACAAAAACTAAAGTCACATGAGATTCGGGGTGGGCTGGCTGGATGAATACAGAACTGGCTTGGTTATAGAAGACAGAGATTAGCGGTGGAAGGGTGTTTTTCAGAATGGAGATCTGTAGCTAGTGGTGTTCCGCAGGGATCAGTGCTGGGACCTCTGTTTGTCGTATATATGAATGATCTGGAGGAAAATGTAGGGGGTCTGATTAGTAAGTTTACAGATGACATGAAGATTGGTGGAGTTGCTGATAGTACTGGGGATTGTCAGAGGCTACAACAGGATATAGATAGATTGGAGAGTTGGGCACAGAAATGGCAGATGGAGTTTAATCCAGATAAATTCGAGCTATGCATTTTGGAGGAACAAATTTAGGTGCGAATTATATTGTAAATGGTGGAACCCTTAGGAACATTAACATCCAGAGGGATCTGGACGTGCAGGTCCACAGTTCCCTAAAAGTGGCAACACAGGTGGCCAAGGTGATTAAGAAAGCATATGGCATGCTTGCCTTCATCAGCCAGGGCACTGAGTACAAGTGTTGGGAAATCATGTTGTAGCTATATAAAACCTTGGTTAGGCCGCATTTGGAGCATTGCGTGCAGTTCTGGTCACCACACTACCAGAATGTGGAATTGTATGAACTAAAGAATAGCATGATGGGAAAATTGGTACAATATAAGAAAGACTGACTCCGCATAACTTAAAACATGGCTAACCTCCGTGTAAACCTGATAAAGCTGACTTTGCATAACTTATGACGTGAATGAGATCAGAGAAGGTCAAGCTATTCCAATTGCCTGACCTCTAAGGCTTGATAAGATTGATTCCTCATAGCCTAAGGCTATAGGAGTAAATAAAACAAGGTAAAGTCAGGGATGCCGGAAATCACCGACCTTCTTCTGTTACATCAATGGGCAAGAATGATGCGACCAAAGGTTCCAGGAGGTCAACAGGTTATAACATGATTAATGGTATTGCTTATACTTCTATTAATGATCAAATTCCTGAATAAGCTCTGGTCACGCTAACTGATAATGATTATGTATAAATACTGAACTGTTTCTTCCTCTTGGGGAGGAATTAGCATGTTGTAATAACTGCTCTCTGAACCCAAGTTGCAGCCAAAACTGCATGCAGTCTTTTTGTAAATAAAGGCTTGTTATTTTGTCTGAACGGACTTTGTTGAGTTTTTCTATCACAGTCAAGAAGCAGGAAAGTTTCCACTTCAACATTTGGCGCTTTGAGCAGAAACCAATACCCTGAGTGAATTCCGTGGGGGACTGAAGAAGTGATTGAGCCACGACCCGGAGGGAAGAGACGGACGCCGGCACAGGGTAAGATTCACCTTGGTCTCTCTCTCTCTCTCGGATCGATGCTACGACCCCTCGTCCCTGGCGGAGGACACTAACAGGTGACGGTATTCGAACCTAAATTGGACTGTGAGTAGAGTGTTTAGGGTCAGGGACCTGATTGTGTCTCTAGCCTAAGGTCAGGGACCCCTTGATCTTGTGTTATATCTGGATCAGGGTTACACAGGCTTAGTTTGGGTCAGGGACCCTGTGATTCGAATTTGGTACCAGGAATTCTATTTATCAACGTTTTTGCCAGGGCAGAGTATACTGACGTTATGGGACAGAGTTTAGACAAAACAGGGGGAAATTCTCCATTGCTTTTTATGTGTTCTGAGTCCCCCGCTCAAAAACGTAATTTACGGCAATTAAGTGCTGCCTTAAACAGTAAGGTAGGTAACGATATTTGGCCACTAGGTGGCACATGGAACTTGGATAATTGTGCTTCGGCAGAAAAAGCTATTTGGACAAAAAACTGAAAAATTTGATTTCAAAATGGAAAAAAGAGTCGACCAGGCGCCACGAACAATCGCTATTAATGAGTTGGAGGGATAATGCCCGCAAAAAAGAGATTGATGAATGTGTGGACGGGAAATCTAAGGATTGGGAAACTTTGTTTGACCGGAGCAAGGAGGAGAGGAGCGATTGGTGTTTAAAGTAAAAAGGGTCAGAGAATCACTGTATTTACTTACTTTTTCGCGGGGTTTCTTTTTTCAGAGTGTAAGGGAAAAACGGAAGTAAGTCGGGTAGGGGGTGCCCTGGGAAGGGATTGTGTAGTTTTTTTTTCAATAAGCGCGCGGGAGGTTTAAAAGCAGGCCGCACTGTTCAACGGGCAGCGTTGTAGCGGGCAGCGGAGTGAGCAGGGAGCAGAGTGGGAGCTGAAGGGCTTTGGTTCAACGGGCTTCGGCGTAAACAGGCAGAGGCAGGGTAGGTTCTGTTCTTCGTTCTTCCAGTAATTTAAAGAAAGGGGTAATGATTAGTGGGAGGCCAGTTTGTTGCTGTCGGTGTCGGATGTGGGAGTTCATGGAGTCGCCTGGCCTCCCGGAAGTCCATATCTGCGCCAGGTGCGTCGAACTGCAGCTCCTGAGAGACCGCGTTAGGGAACTGGAGCTGCGGCTCGATGACCTTAGTCTAGTCAGGGAAAATGAGAGGTTAATAATGCCTTATATAACCTTACCATAACACTCCAACTTTTATACTCGATACTCCGATTTATAAAGGCCAATGTACCAAAGGCACTCTTTACGACCCTATCCACCTGTGACGACACTTTTAGGGAATTCTGAACCTGTATTCCCAGATCCCTCTGTTCAACTGCACTCTTCAGAGTCCTACCATTTACCCTGTACGTTCTACTTTGCATCTATCCTAAACTCCTCAGGGAGACAAGAGATGAAATTGCTGGGCCTCTAACAGAAATCTTTGTCTCTTCACTGGACACAGGTGAGGTCCCAGAGGATTGGAGGATAGCAAATGTGGTCCCATTATTTAAGAAGGGTAGCAAGGATAACCTGGGTAATTATAGGCCGGTGAGCTTGACGTCCGTGGTAGGGAAATTGTTGGAAAAGATTCTTAGAGATAGGATATATGCGCATTTAGAACTGAATAATCTCATTCGCGATAGACAGCATGGTTTTGTACGAGGGAGGTCATGCCTCACAAATTTGGTTGAGTTTTTTGAGGTGGTGACAAAAACGATTGACGAGGGAAGGGCCGTGGATGTCATCTATATGGATTTTAGTAAAGCGTTTGACAAGGTCCCTCATGGCAGGCTGGTGCAAAAGGTTAAATCTCACGGGATAAAAGGTGAGCTCGCTGGATGGGTGGAGAACTGGCTTAGCCATAGAAGACAGAGGGTAACAGTGGAGGGGTCTTTTTCCGGTTGGAGGTCTGTGACTAGTGGTGTTCCACAGGGCTCTGTACTGGGACCTCTGCTGTTTGTGATATATATAAATGATTTGGAGGAAGATGTAGCTGGTGTGATCAGTAAGTTTGCGGATGACACGAAGATTGCTGGAGTTGCGGATAGTGATGAACATTGTCAGAGAATACAGCAGGATATAGATAGGCTGGAACATTGGGCGGAGAAATGGCAGATGGAATTTAATCCAGATAAACGCGAAGTGATGCATTTCGGTAGATGTAATGTAAGGGGGAGCTATACAATAAATGGCAGAACCATCAGGAGTATAGACACACAGAGGGGCCTGGGTGTACAAGTCCACAGATCCTTAAAGGTGGCAGCACAGGTGGAGATGGTGGTCAAGAAGGCAAATGGCATGCTTGCCTTTATTGGATGGGGCATAGAATCACTTGCAAGGTGATTGAGGCGAACACGCTGGGATCGTTTAAGACTTATCTAGATAGCCACATGAACAGACTGGGAATAGAGGGATACAAAAGAATGGTCTAGTTGGGGACATGAGCGGCGCAGGCTTGGGGGGGGCCAAAGGGCCTGTTCCTGTGCTGTATTGTTCTTTGTTCTTTAAAATTAGAATGTGGACTTTGGGATAGGAAGCATCAGGGGACAAAACGACAGGGTGGGGGTACAAAATCATCGGGTGATAGGCAGGTTGGGCTAGCCCATCAGGTTAAACAACAGGAGGACCCTCCCAGGTGCTCTGGCATGCTGCTGTTTCCCTATTCAGGCGATACGGAGGAAGAGGAGGAGTTAAAAATCTCCTCGATGCTGTTCAGCTTCCTCGTCAATTGGCTGTTATTAAATGTGCTGCACACACGAAGGGGGACACTCCTGTGCAATGAGGGAATGCCCGTGCTGATTCAGCTGCTAAGGAGGCAGCTGTATCGGCCTCTGTGATTGCTCCCACTGGGGGTAATCAGGCTCTAAATCGGGGACCTGCATTAGGGACGAAGGGCATGCCAGAGATAACTGAGGTTCAACATTTACAGAGGGACGCCTCTGATTCTGAGCGCACGCTATGGAAGTCAATGGGGTGTTCGCACTCCTTGACACGGGACCTCTGGCTTACTCCAGTTGGTCAAGTGTGTATTCCAGATTCTTTATTGCCACTCCTTATTGACTATTTGCATTCTTGTACCCATCTCGGCAAGGAGGGAATGGTACAGCTACTTCTAAAGACTTGGTGACACCCAGATTTGAATACAGCAGAGCAAACGTGGCTGGATCGATGCCTCATTTGCATGAGAAATAATAAGGGTAAAGGCATTAAGTGCCCTCCCGGAACCACTCCCTTGCCGGACGGTCCTTTTGCCTGTTTACTTTTGGTAATTCAATAAAATCGAGCTGTAAATTGCTATAAATATTGTTTAGTAATAATCGATGTGTTTAGTAATTGGATTGAAGCCTTCCCCACCACGAATTGTCCTGCACATACGGTGGTGAAGTTATTATTGACAGAGGTTATTCCCCGTTTTGGGGTACCCAAAATGGTGAGCTCAGATAATGGACCACAGTTTGTGGCTCGGATCAACACTGAATTGTGCGAAGCATTCGTAATTAAACAACAACTGCACTGCGCGTATCACCCGCAGGCAGCAGGAAGTGTGGAAAGAGCCAACCGGACTTTAAAAGAAAAATGATCGTGGACCGGACTGTCAGCTGCAGAGATCGTCTACGGTCGGCCAATGAGGACTCCCTGGGATGCCCATGAAAAACCCCTGGAGGGAGTAGACCTCCATGTGATGGGGAAACAGATGCAGAATTATTTGAAGCAATTAACACTTTCTCTGAAGTTTCTCCACTCACAGGTGAAACGAGCCCATCTCCCAGTGACAGCAGGGACAGCCACCCCTCGATATCCAGTGATCGAACCCGGAGACTACGTATTGGTGAAGAACTGGGACAGAAAGAAGTTGGGGCACCGCTGGAGCGGACCTTTTCAAGTGCTACTGACCACACCGACTTCCATCAAGCTTGAAGGACGTTTCAAGTCACCTGTCAGACTGCAAGAAGATTGTCTCCAACCCGGATACAAACACAGGATGAAGATCTTCATTATATTTTTTGGACTTTCTGGACTATTTGGCCTTAATGGCCACTCGGTAGTGAAAAAGCGAACTACCCGGGGACTGCATGCCAATACCTATTTATATATGTCATATATCTATGCTGAAAAATTGAATATAAGCAAGTGTTGGGTTTGTACCCACATCCCCATCTATTCGAGGGAAGGAATACTTCTCCATTCTGGCGCTTTTATCTGCAGGGCAGGGCAGCCAACGAACTGATTCTTATGGCCTCAGTATTGGAACAACTGGCAAACAGAACAGCGGCAGAAGCCAGGGCAACTGGACAGGCACTGGCCGAGGTCTCGGCTGAGCTGGTGGCTGTCCAGACCGTGGCATTACAAAATCGAATGGCTTTGGATTATCTGTTAGCCTCACAGGGAGGAACGTGCGCCATTGTAGGTCAGGAATGCTGTACTTATATCCCAGACGCCTCTGAAAATATCACCAACCTGGCCGACCATATTAAGAGACAGGCTGATCAAATTCAAAAGATTGGCCGTGAATTTCATGATTATGCCCCACCGGGTTGGTTAGGATGGCTGGGTCACGGATTATTTTATTGGATCTTTAAGGCCTTCATGTTACTATTACTACTGCTACTGGGGATAGGATTGCTTGGCTGCTGGTGCGAATGCATTTTTAATCGGGTCATGGATATACCTATTTAATTAGTTGTCATGATATGACAAAAGGAGGGAATGTGGAATTGTACGAACTAAAGAATAGCATGATGGGAAAATTGGTACAATATAAGAAAGACTGACTCCGCATAACTTAAAACATGGCTAACCTCCGTGTAAACCTGATAAAGCTGACTTCGTATAACTTATGATGTGAATGAGATCAGAGAAGGTCAAGCTATTCCAATTGCCTGACCTCTAAGGCTTGATAAGATTGATTCCTCATAGCCTAAGGCTATAGGAGTAAATAAAACAAGATAAGGTCAGGGATGACGGAAATCACCGACCTTCTTCTGTTACATCAATGGGCAAGATAAGGGTATGAATGATGCGACAAAAGATTCTAGGAGGTCAACAGGTTATAACATGATTAATGGTATTGCTTATACTTCAATTAATGATCAAATTCCTGAATAAGCTCTGGTCACGCTAACTGATAATGATTATGTATAAATACTGAACTGTTTCTTTCTGTAAGTGGGAACTTGGGGAGGAATTAGCATGTTGTAATAACTGCTCTCTGAACCCAAGTTGCAGCCAAAACTGCATGCAGTCTTTTTGTAAATAAAGGCTTGTTATTTTGTCTGAACAAACTTTGTTGAGTTTTTCTATCACAGTCAAGAAGCAGGAAAGTTTCCACTTCAACAAGAAGGGTGTGGTACTTTGGAGAGAGTGCAAAGAAGATTCACCAGGATGTTGGTCTGGTCTCGAGAGTGTTGGCTATGAGGAGAGGTTGAATAATTCACTGGATAGATGGAGGCTGAGGGGAGACCTGATAGAGGTTTACAAAATTATGAGAGGTATAGGCAGGGTGGATAGTCAGAGGCTTTTTCCAAGGGTGGAAAGGTCAATTACATGGGGACACAGGTTCAAGGTGAGGGGGGGGGAAGTTTAAAGTAGATGTGCATGGGAAGTTTTTTTACGCAGAGGGTGGTGGGTGCCTGGAACGCACTGCAAGAGGAGGTGCAGAAAGCAGGCACTTTAGCAACATTTAAGAGGCATCTGGATGGGTGCACGAATAGGGAGGGAATAGAGAGATATGGACCGAGTAAGGGCAGAAGGTTTTTTTTTTAGTTAAGTTAGAGCATCATGATTGGACAGGCTTGGAGAGCTGAAGGGCTTGTTCCTGTGCTGTACTTTTCTTTGTTCTTTACCCCCGCAACCCCACGCATCCAGCTCACTAATCCCCCTAAGCTACACATCTTGGGACAATACGGGCTAATTTAGCATGAGCAATTAACCCAACTAGCACAACTTTGGACTGTGAGAAGAGTGCAGAGCACCCAGAGGAAACCCACGCAGACAAGGGGAGAATGTGCAAACTCCGCACAGACAGTAACCCAAGCCGGGAATTGAACCCAGGTCCCTGGCACTGTGAGGCAGCAGTGCTAACCACTGTACTGCCATAAACATTTGTCACTTCTGGTTGAAGATTATTGCAAATGCTTCAGCTTTGTCTTCCACACTGACATGCTCAGGCTCCTTCTTTATTCAGGATGAGGACATCATCAGAGGGGAAGAGATTGGGGAAATGCACTTGTGAGAGTAAGTCAATACAATTGGTCCATGAATTGTTTCCATGCTACAATCAATGTATTTTTCTAAAATTACCTGTTGAGTTCCCCCAATATCGCTGCTAATAGTGAGCTCTTGCCAGAACCAACCTTTCCAACAACTCCGATCAGATCCCCCTAAAGATCGAATGAAACAGAAATCTGTCAGTTTGGGAACTGTATCCATTTAACATCATTCCAGATCAGAAGAGAAAGAGCTAGGCAGAAGATGTAAAGTTCTTGCCTGGATCACAAACAACAGCAAATCAAAGCTTTGCTTCCTGATCTCTGCTGAGGTGACAATGGCAGCGGCTCACAACAGCAAAGGAGATGGTTAGAAATAGCAGTAAGTTTCTCTAATGGAAACTGTGCTGTTCTCTTTAGTAAAACAGTCTGTACTTCCTGGCCTGGCCAATTGCACCACAAAGAATACCATCACACAAGGGCTGTACCTCAGGAGAGAAGAGGAAAATAGAAAGAATTCCAAATATGCTGCTCAATAGCTGAATGATGGGGAATGAATGAAAAACATTGTGTTTAGTCCTGCTGCCTCACAGCGCAGTGACCCGGGTTCGATTCCCAGCTTGTGTCACTGTCTGTGCAGAGTCTGCACATTCTCCCCGTGTCTGCATGGGTTTCCTCCAGGTGCTCCAGTTTCCTCCCACATTCTAAAAGACGCCCTGGTTAGGCGCCGGACTGTGGCGACTAGGGGAATTTCACAGTAACTTAATTGCAGTGTTAATGTAAGCCTTACTTGTGACTAATAAATAAACTTTAAATTCTATTCATATCTGATATTTAATATTTCGCGATTGAAAGCGGATATCTAAACCAGTTCTTACAAAAAAAGGTAAGTGCCTGAACTGCTTGCAGTTATCTGTGAGTAACAGTGCGATATGTGTTTTCATGTCAGAGTGGCAAACCTGGCCTGTTACAGATCACCAAACACATCATTTTTGCCAAAACAAGTCATTTATCAAAACTCAGAGCACAGAAGAGCCGTTGCATCTGTGCCTACACCTGTCACTGCAGATTATAGAGTGACTTGCCAAAGCAAACAGCTTCTCCCTACTTCAGCTTAGAAGTTTGAGTGTCTCTATTAGGTGGTGACAACAGGCACATTCGCAACATTTAAGAGGCATCTTTGTGTCATCTGCAAACTTAGTAATTAGACCCTCTACATTTTCCTCCAGATCATTTATATATACTACAAACAGCAGAGGTCCCAGCGCTGATCCCTGCGGAACACCACTAGCTACTGATCTCCATTCTGAAAAACATCCTTCCACCACTATTCTGTCTCCTATAGCCAAGATGTGGAGGTGCCGGCATTGGACTGGGGTAAACACAGTAAGAAGTCTCACGTCACCAGGTTAAAGTCCAGCAGGTTTATTTGGTAGCAAAAGCCACCAACTTTCGGAGCGCTGCTCCTTCGTCAGGTAAGTGGGAGTTCTGTTCACAAACAGGGCATATAAATTGAGTTTATGTCTTTATATGTCCTGTTTGTGAACTGAACTCCCCCTTACCTGACGAAGGAGCAGTGCTCCAAAAGCTAGTGGCTTTTGCTACCAAATAAACCTGTTGGACTTTAACCTGGTGTTGTGAGACTTCTTCCTATAGCCAAGCCAGTTCTGTATCCAACAAACCAGCCCACCTCTAATCCTATGTGATTTTAGTTTTCGTTCCAGTCTGCCATGTGCAACCTTGTCAAGCGCCTTACTAAAGTCCATACAAACTACATCCACAGCCCTTCCCTCATCAATTATCTTTATCACCACTTCAAATAACACAATCATGTTGGTGAGACATGACCTTCCACATACATTCCCCTGTCACTATCTCATCCATTTTCTTCCAAATGTGCATATATCCTGTCCCTCAGTAGCTTCTCCAAAACCAGGGTACATAAATAGGGAGGGAACAGAGGGATACGGATCGAGTAAGGGCAGAGATTTTTACTTTAGTTCGGGCATTATGATTGGCACAGGTTTGGAGGGCCAAAAGGTCTGTTCCTGTGCTGTACTTTTCTTTGTTTCTATGTTTCTTGGAACAGTACACAGTGGAACCAACTGGGGACAAAGCTATCTTAGATCTAATATTATGTAATGAAGCAGAGTTATTTAGTAAAGTGACAGTGAAAGATCCACTGGAAAGAGCAATCATAATTAAGTGAATTCAATGTTGTTTGAAATGACATATTCCAACCACAAGCAAAAATCTCAAATTCACATTCAACCTATGTGAGGTTCCAGAGGACTGGAGAATGGTCAAGGTTGTTCCTTTGTTTAAGAAGAGAAACAAAGATAATCCAGGTAGTTACAGGCCGTTGTCCCTGACGCCAGAGGTGGGGAAACTGTTGGAGAAGATTCTGAGAGACAGGATTTATTGGCATTTGGAAGTGAATGAACTTGTTAGTGATAGGCAGCATGGTTTTGTGCGGGGAGGTCATGTTTTTGAGGAGGTGACAAGAATAATTCATGAGGGAAATGCAGTGGATGTTGTACATGGACTTTAGTAAAGCATTTGACAAGGTCCCTCCTGGCAGGCTGGTACAAAAGGTAAAGTCTCATGGGATACAGGGTGTGCTGGCTAGATAGATACAGAACTGGCTTGGTCAGAGAAGTCAGGGAATAGCGGTGGAAGGGTGCTTTTCAGAATGGAGATCAGTAACTCAT
Organism: Mustelus asterias; assembly: GCF_964213995.1. Lineage (NCBI taxonomy): Eukaryota > Metazoa > Chordata > Chondrichthyes > Carcharhiniformes > Triakidae > Mustelus > Mustelus asterias. The sequence continues at coordinate 5,442,323 of NC_135805.1, read as the reverse complement.
GGTGTCCCATAGGGATCAGTGCTGGGACCTTTGTTGTTTGTCATATTAATGATCTGGAGAAAAATGTCTCACAGCTCCAGGGAGCTGGGTTCGTTTCCCAGCATGGATCACTGTCTGTGTGGAGTTTGCACGTTCTCCCCTGTCTGCGTGGGTTTCCTCCAGGTGCTCCGGTTTCCTCCCGCAGTCCAAAGATGTGCGGATTAGATAGATTGGTTATGCTAAATTGCCCCTTAGTCATAGAATCATAGAATTCGTCTTTGTTCATCCGCCCGAGCATCCTACTCTTCCCTAAGTAAGCAACACAAGCAACAAATGCGACAGGTGTTTATTTGCCCCTGCAGATCATACCCACTTGTTCTGGTCGTGCCAAGGCTGGCTGGTTTCTAGTCATCCTTCTTTGATATTCTTTCTCAAACTCTAAATATTGACTTGCAACCTTGCCCTTTGTGGTCCCATCTGAACTGACTAGTTTCACTCACATTAAACATGGTTTTGTGAGAGGGAGGTCATGCCTCACGAACCTGGTGGTGTTTTTTGAAGAAGTGACCAAAATGGTTGACGAAGGAAGGGCCGTGGATGTTGTCTATATGGACTTTAGTAAAGCATTTGACAAAGTCCCTCATGGTAGGCTAGTGAAAAAGGTTGGATCCCATGGGATAAAGGGGGAGGTGGCTAGATGGGTGGAGAACTGGCTTGGTCATAGAAGACAGAGGGTGGTAGTGGAAGGGTCTTTTTCCGGCTGGAGGCCTGTGACTAGTGGTGTACCGCAGGGCTCTGTATTGGGACCTCTGCTGTTTGTGATTTATATAAATGATCTGGAGGAAGGAGTAACTGGGGTGATCAGTAAGTTTGCGGACGACACAAAACTGGCAGGACTTGCAGATAGTGAGGACATTGTCAGAGGCTACAGAAGGATATAGATAGGCTGGAAATTTGGGCAAGGAAATGGCAGATGGAGTTCAATCCTGATAAATGCGAAGTGATGCATTTTGGTGGGAATAATGTAGGGAGGAGCTACACGATAAATGGAAGAACCATAAAGGGTGTAGAGACGCAGAGGGACCTGGGTGTGCAAGTCCACAGATCCTTGAAGGTGACGTCACAGGTGGAGAAGGTGGTGAAGAAGGCATATGGCATGCTTGCCTTTATAGGACGGGGCATAGAGTATAAAAGTTGGGGTCTGATGTTGCAGATGTATAGAACGTTGGTTCGGCCGCATTTGGAATACTGCGTCCAGTTCTGGTCGCCACACTACCAGAAGGACGTGGAGGCTTTGGAGAGAGTACAGAGGAGGTTTACCAGGATGTTGCCTGGTATGGAGGGGCTTGGTTATGAGGAGAGATTGGGGAAACTGGGGTTGTTCTCCTTGGAAAGACGGAGGATGAGGGGAGACTTAATAGAGGTGTATAAAATTATGAAAGGCATAGATAGGGTGAACGGTGGGAAGCTTTTCCCCGGGTCGGTGGTGACGTTCACGAGGGGTCATAGGTTCAAGGTGAAGGGGGGGGAGGTTTAACACGGATATCAGAAGGACATATTTCACACAGAGGGTCGTGGGGGCCTGGAATGTGTTGCCGGGCAAGGTGGTGGAGGCGGACACACTGGGAACGTTTAAGACTTATCTAGACAGCTATATGAACGGAGTGGGAATGGAGGGATACAAAAGAGTGGTCTAGTTTGGACCAGGGAGCGGCGCGGGCTAATTGTTCCTGGTTTCTCGTTTCAAGGCTTCATTCTATGATCATCTTGCTGGTGCCAGTACAGAGTGAGACTGCGGATAGTTGGGAACCTGTCTCGGGGGCAGGGAATTCATATGGTGTTCGTGGAAGTGGAAATGACTAGGGTTGGGAAGCATTTTCCGATCAGGGCCAGTGTGATCTCCTGGACTCGTTTCGATCACCTCAGGGGGTCGGAGAGGAATTTCCCAGATTTTCTTTCCCCATATTGGCCCTGGGGTTTTTCACTCTGGGTTTTCGCCTCTCCCTGGAGATCACATGGTCTGGAATGGGGGGGTGGGGGTGAGTTAATAGGTTGTGATGAACAAAGCATCGTAGCTGTGAGGGACAGCTCGGTGGATAGGATATTGGTATGTAGATAGGCTGGAAAATTGGGCGGGGATCCTGGATTCAGGATTCAATCCTGGACCGGGGAGCGGCGCGGGCTTGGGGGGCCGAAGGGCCTGTTCCTGTGCTGTATTGTTCTTTGTTCTTTATTAAGGTGAATGTTTGCTTCATTCATGGCCTGCTAGCAGATTCTATTAAAATGGAGGGCCCCCAAGCCATCCACTGCCATAACCTAGTTAAAAGACTCAATGGGCAGGATTTTACGGCCTTGCTCGGCCCGAAGCGGTAAAATCTCGCCCGAGGTCAACAGACCTTTCCATGCTCTGCCCCTCGTCCGCTCCGATTCCCATGGCAGGTGGGACGGTAAAATTCCAGCCAATACCTTTTTTGCATTTGGAGAGGGTGAAGTCGACCATAAGAGGATCAACTGAGAAATATTTTTGTAGATGGCAGCTTTTTGTTTCTTTCTTGAAATAATTAATTACTATTGACTAGCTCGTTTTGAACCTTTTTTCCTCTTTTGCAAAGTTTTTGTTTGTTGGTTTGTTTGCTGAAGGGGAAGGGGGCTTTTTCAGTGTATTGTATCGTCCTTTGTTTGTTCCTATCTTTTTGTGAAAATCACTACAAAGAATTGAAAAGCTAAATGAGCTTTCTGCAGAACTGACGGAAGGTAGAAATGTAAAGAATAGTTGGAAAGGAGGCAGTGGAGGTGGGGCAGAATTGAAGAACAGCGATAGGTCAGGACAGAGAGATTGACAAATTTGTCATAGACATAAGTCAAAGGGGGCTGTTAATGGTGCCAGGGAGGAATGAAGAGTGCTTCAAAAGTGAGATAGCAGAATGTGTTAATGACAGCAACTGAACAGCCAAGGACAGGTGGCCATGTGAGGGAGGGGTGCGGTTGTGGTGGGGCCAGCCAGTGAACTGAAAATCAACAACATATTACAAAAGTTGGTGAGGGGTGGTTACGATGGAGGGGAAGTTTTTTTTACTCATTCATGGGACATGGCTGTCACTGGCTGGCTAACATTTATTGCCCATCCCTGGTTGCCCAAGAAAGGCTAAGAGTCAACCACATTGCTGTGAATCTGGAGTCACATGTAGGCCAGATCAGGGAAGGACGGCAGATTTCCTTTCCTAAAGGACAAGAACCAGATGGGTTTTTCTGACAATCAACAATAGTTTCATGGATATAACGAGGGATATTGTGAGACTAGTCAAAGAGAAAAATGAAGCATTTGTCAAAGCTAGGAGGCTGGGAACACACAAAGCAAGCGTCGAATACAAGGAAAGTAGAAAGAAACTTAAGCAAGGAGTAAGAAGAGCTAAAAGAGGTCATGAAAAAGCATTGGCCAGCAGGATTAAGGAAAATCCCAAGGCTTTTTATACATATATAAAGAGCAAGAGGGTAGCCAGGGAGAGGGTTGGCCCAATCAAACACAAGGGAGGGAATCTATGCATGGAGCCAGAGGAAATGGGCGAGGTATTAAATGAGTACTTTGCTTCAGTATTCACCAAAGAGAAGGTCTTGATGGATGATGAGTCTGGGGAAGGGTGTGTAGATAGTTTGAGTCATGTTGAGATCAAAAACGAGGAGGTATTGGAGTTCTTGAGAAATATTAAGGTAGACAAGTCTCCAGGGCCTGATGGGATATACCCCAGAATACTGAGGCAAGGGAGGAAATTGCTGGGGCCTTGAGAGAAATCTTTGTGTCCTCACTGGCTACAGGGGAGGTCCCAGAGGATTGGAGAATAGCCAATGTTGTTCCTTTGTTTAAGAAGGGTAGCAAGAATAATCCAGGTAGTTACAGGCCGGTGAGCATTACATCAGTGGTAGGGAAATTATTGGAGAGGATTCTTCGAGACAGGATTTATTCCCACTTGGAAATAAGTGGACGTATTAGTGAAAGGCAACATGGTTTTATGAAGGGGAGGTCGTGTCACACTAACTTGATCGGGTTTTTCGGGGAAGTGACGAAGATGATTGATGAGGGTAGGGCAGTGGATGTTGTCTACATGGACTTCAGTAAGCCCTTGACAAGGTCCCTCATGGCAGACTGGTGCAGAAGGTGAAGTCGCATGGGATCAGGGGTGAGCTGGCAAGGTGGATACAAAACTGGCTTGATCAAGAAGACAGAGGGTAGCAATGGAAGGATGCATTTCTGAATGGAGGGCTGTGACAAGTGGCGCTTCTCAGGGATCAGTGCTGGGATCTTTGCTGTTTGTAATATATAGAAATAATTTGGAGGAAAATGTAACTGCATTGATTAGCAAGTTTGCAGACGACACAAAGGTTGGTGGATTTGTGGATAGCGATGAGGACCATCAGAGGATACAGCAGGATATAGATCTCTTGGAGACTTGAGCGGAGAACAAAGAACAAAGAACAATACAGCACAGGAACAGGCCCTTCGGCCCTCCAAGCCCGCGCCGCTCCCTGGTCCAAACTAGACCACTCTTTTGTATCCCTCCATTCCCACTCCGTTCATATGGCTGTCTAGTTAAGTCTTAAACGTTCCCAGTGTGTCCGCCTCCACCACCTTGCCTGGCAGCGCATTCCAGGCCCCCACCACCCTCTGTGTAAAATATGTCCGTCTGATATCTGTGTTAAACCTCCCCCCCTTCACCTTGAACCTATGACCCCTCGTGAACGTCACCACCGACCCGGGGAAAAGTTTCCCACCGTTCACCCTATCTATGCCTTTCATAATTTTATACACCTCTATTAAGTCTCCCCTCATCCTCCGTCTTTCCAGGGAGAACAACCCCAGTTTACCCAATCTCTCCTCATAACTAAGCCCCTCCATACCAGGTAACATCCTGGTAAACCTCCTCTGCACTCTCTCCGAAGCCTCCACGTCCTTCTGGTAGTGTGGCGACCAGAACTGGACGCAGTATTCCAGATGCGGCCGAACCAACGTTCTATACATCTGCAACATCAGACCCCAACTTTTATACTCTATGCCCCGTCCTATAAAGGCAAGCATGCCATATGCCTTCTTCACCACCTTCTCCACCTGTGACGTCACTTTCAAGGATCTGTGGACTTGCACACCCAGGTCCCTCTGCGTATCTACACCCTTTATGGTTCTGCCATTTATCGTATAGCTCCTCCCTACATTATTTCTACCAAAATGCATCACTTCGCATTTATCAGAGAGATGGCAGATGGAGTTTAATCCGGACAAATGTGAGGTAATGCATTTGGAAGGTCTAATACAGATAGGAAATATACAGTAAATGGCAGAACCCTGAAGAGTATTGATAGGCAGAGGGATCTGGGTGTACAGGTACACAGGTCACTGCATGTGGCAATGCAGGTGGAGAAGGTAGTCAAGAAGGCATACGGCATGCTTGCCTTCATCGGCTGGGGCATTGAGTTTAAAAATTGGCAAGTCATGTTGCAGCTTTATAGAACCTTAGTGAGGCCACTCTTGGAATATAGTGTTCAATTCTGGTCGCCACACTACCAGAAGGATGTGGAGGCTTTGGAGAGGGTACAGAAAAGATTGACCAGGATGTTGCCTGGTATCGAGGGCATCAGCTATGAGGAGAGGTTGGAGAAACTTGGTTTGTTCTCATTGGAGCGACGGAGGTTGGGGGGCAACCTGATAGAAGTCTACAAGATTATGAGAGGCATGGACAGAGTGGATAATCAGAAGCTTTTTCCCAGGGTAGAAGAGTCAATTACTAGGGTGCATAAGTTTAAGGTGCGAGGGGCAAGGTTTAAAGGAGATTTATGAGGCAGATATTTTTTACACAGAGGGTGGTGGGTGCCTGGAACTCGATGCCGGGGGAGGTAGTGGAAGCAGATATGGTCGTGTCTTTTAGGGGGCGTCTTGACAAATACATGAATAGGATGGGAATAGAAGGATATGGTCCCCGGAATGGTCGGGGGTTTTAGTTCAGTCGGGCAGCATGGTCGGTGCAGGCTTGGAGGGCCGAAGGACCTATTCCTGTGCTGTAATTTTCTTGGTTCTTTGTTATTAGTAGATTCCTGATTTCAGATTTATTTTATTGAATTCAATTCCACCAACTGCCATGGTGGGATTCGAACCCGATCCCCAGAACATTCACTAAGTTTCTGGATTAATAGTCTAACGATAATACTACTAGACCATTACCTCACCGGTGAAGTTTTGCACAGAATTCACTTCACCAAGGCCAGAATTAGCAAGTTTTTTTCCAACACAAACAACAAACAAGTTTACAGTCTAAAGTTGTTGAACTCAATGTTGAGTCCAGAAGGTTGTAATGTGCCTAATCAGAAGATGAGGTATTGTTTCTCCAGTTTGTTTTTGGCTTCACTGGAGCATGGCAACAGACCTGGTCACAGGCTCAGACTCCGCAGGCAGGAAGGGAATGGGTGACCACCAGACAGATCAAGAGAGATAGGCAGGTAGTGCAGGAATCTCCTGTGGCCATTCTCCTGCAGAACAGATATACGGCTTTGGATACTGTTGAGGGGAATGACCTCTCTGGGGAAAGCAGCAGCAGCCAAACTCGTTGCTGCATGGTTGGTTCTGCTGCAGAGGGGAGGGGTAAAAAGTGTGGCAATGCAATAGTTATAGGGGATTCAATCCCAAGGGGAATAGACAGGCGTTTCTGTGGATGCAAACAAGACTCCAGGATGGTATGTTGCTTCCCTGGTGCTAGGGTCAAGGATGTCTCAGAGCGGGTACAGGACATTCTGGAGGGGGAGGGTGAACACCAGTGACTGTGGTACACATCGGTACAAACGACATAGGTAAAAAAGGATGAGGTCCTAAAAGCAGAATACAGGGAGCTAAGAAGAAAGCTAAGAAATCAGACCTCAAAAGTAGTGATCTCAGGATTACTACCGGAGCCACGTGCCAGTCAGAGTAGAAACAAGAGGATATATCGGATAAATACGTGGCTGAAGAGATGGTGTCAGAGGGAGGGTTTCAGATTCCTGGGGCATTGGGACCGGTTCTGGGGGAGGTGGGACCTGTACAAATTGAACGGGTTACACCTTGGGCAGAACTGGAACTGATGTCCCAGGGTGAGTGTTTGCTAAAGCCGTTGGGGAGGGTTTAAACTAATATGCCAGGGGGATGGGAACCTATGTAAGGAGTTAGAGAAGGAGGGAGCAAGGACAAAAACAAAAGGTAGAAAAGGGAATGAGAAAAGTAATAGGCAGAGAAACCAAGGACAAAGTTCAAACAGAGCTATAGAGAAAAATACTGGGAGCAAGACAAACAATGTTAAAAAGACAAGCTTAAAGGCTTTGTGCCTTAATGTGTGGAGCATTTGCAATAAAGTGGATGGACTAATTGCGCAGATAGATATAAACGGGTTCGATATAACTGGGATTACGGAGACATGGCTGCAGGGTGACCAGGGCTGGGAATTGAATGTCCCAGGATATTCAATATTTAGGAAGGACAGGCATAAAGGAAAAGGTGGTGGAGTGGCACTGCTGGTTAAAGAGGAAATTAACACAATAGTGAGAAAGAATATTAGCTCTGACAACGTGGAGTCTGTATGGATGGAGTTGAGAAATACCAAGGAGCAAAAAACATTAGTGGGTGTCATATATAGACCCCCAAACTGCAGTGGTGATGTTGGGAATGGCATAAACACAAAATTAGAGATGCACGTGATAAGGGAATATCGGTGACTTTAATCTGCACATAGATTGGGCAAATCAAATTAGCCACAATGTCGTAGAGGAGGAATTCCTGGAGTGTTTACGGGATGGTTTACTTGACCAATATGTGAAGGAACCAACTAGAGAGTATTGTGTAATGAGAAGGAATCATTGCCAATCTAGCTGTTTGACCCCTTGAGGATGAGCGACCATAACATGATAGAATTTTTTATCAAGATGGAGAGTGAAGTAGTTGATTCGGAGACTAGGGTGCTGAATCTTAATAAAGGAAACTATGAGGATATGAAGCGTGGTTTGGCCTTGATAGATTGGGGAGAGTTACTTAAAGGAATGACAGTGGATAGACAGTGGCAAACATTCAAGGAATGCATGGAGGAACTGCAGCAACTGTTTATTCCTGTCTGGAACAAAAGCAAAATGGGTAAGAGGACCAAATCCATGGCTTACAAAGGAAAATAGAGAGTGTATCCGATCTAAGGAAGAAGCATACAGATTGGCCAAGAAAAATAATAGGTCTGAGGATTGGAAGCAGTTTAGAATTCAGCAAAGAAGGACCAAGGGATTGATTAAGAAGGGGAAAGTACAGTATGAAAGTCAGCTTGCAGGGAATATAAAGACTGACACTAAGAGTTTCTATAGCTACGTGAAGAGAAAGAGATTGGTGAAGACAAACAAGGTCCCCTACAGACAGGAAAGGGGGAATGTATAGTAGGGGACAAAGAAGTGGCCGAGCAACTACATACGTACTTTGATTCTGTATTCACAAAGGAGGACAAAATCAGATGTCAGAAATGTTGGAGAATGCAAGATTTAGTGAGAGGAAAGAACTGAGGGAGATCAATATTAGAGAAATGGTGCTGGGAAAATTGATGGGATTGAAGGCGGATAAATCCCCAGGGCCTGATAATCTATATCCCAGAGTACTTAACAAAGTGGCTCTGGAAATAGTGGATGCATTAGTGGTCATCTTCCAGGATTCTATATCTCTGGAACAGTCCCTGAAAATTGGAGGGTAGTTAATGTCACTCCAATATTCAAAAAGGGAGGTAAAGAGAAAACAGGGAATTATAGACCAGTAAGCTTAACGTCGGTAGTGGAGAAAATTCTCAAATCCATTATCAAGGACTTTATAGCAGATCATTTAGAAAGCAGTGGCAGGATCAGACAGAGTCAGCATGGATTTATGAAGGGGAAATCGTGCTTGACAAATCTGTTGGAATTCTTTGAAGATGTAACTAGTGGTCGAGTTGACAAGGGGGAGCCAGTCAATGTGGTATATTTGGACTTTCAGAAAGTGTTTGACAAATTCCCGCATAAGAGATTATCGTGCAAGATTAAAGCGCATGGGATTGGAGGACGTGTATTGAGATGGATAGAAAACTGGTTGGAAGAGAGGAAACAAAGAGTAGGAATTAATGAGTGCTTTTCAAATTGGCAGGCAGTAACTAGTGGGGTGCCACAGGGATTGGTGCTGGGACCCCAGCTATTCACAATATATATTAATGATTTGGATGAGAGAACAAAATGTAACATCTCAAAGATGATACCAAGTTGGGTGGGAGGGTGAACTGTGACGAGGATGCAAAACAGGAAGGCAGATTACTACCTGAATGGTTGTAAATTGGGAGAGGGGAGTGTGCAGCGGGACCTGGGTGTCCTTGTGCACCAGTCACTGAAGATAAGCATGCAGGTGCATCAGGCGGTAAAGAAGGCCAATGGCATGTTGCCCTTCATTGCGAGAGGTTTCGAGTACAGGAGCAGGGATGTGTTGCTGCAATTATACAGGGCCTTGGTGAGGCCACACCTAGAGTATTGTGTGCAGTTTTGGTCTCCTTTCCTGAGGAAGAATGTTCTTGATCTTGAGGGAGTGCAGCGAAGGTTTACCAGGCTGATTCCAGGGATGGCGGGACTGATGCATGAGGAGAGATTGACTAGGTTAGGATTGTTTTCACTGGAGTTCAGAAGAATGAGGGGGGATCTCATAGAGACTTATAAAATTCTAACAGGACTAGACAGGGTAGATGCAGGGAGGATATTCCCGATGGTGGGAGAATCCAGAACCAGGGGTCACAATCTGAGGATTCAGGGTAGACAATTTGGAACAAAGGTGAAGAGACATTTCTTCACACAAAGAGTGGTGAGCCTGTGGAATTCACTACCACAGGAAGTAATTAATGCCAAAGCATTGAATATATTCAAGAGGTGGCTGGATATAGCACTTGAGACAAATGGAATTAAAGGTTATGGGGAAAAACCATAGAAATCCTACAGTGCAGAAAGAGGCCATTCGGCCCATCGAGTCTGCACCGACAACAATCCCACCCAGGCCCTATCCCCGTATCCCTACATATTTTACCCCACGGGCGGCACGGTAGCAGGAAAAAGCAGGATTAGGCTACTGAATTGGACGATCAGCCATGATCGTAATGAATGGGGGCGGAGCAGGCACGAAGGGCCAAATGGCCTCCTCCTGCTCCTACCTTCTATGTTTCTATGTCCTAAGGCAGATATGTGGGCATGATAGCAAGATGCTGGGTTGAAATGTCAAGTGACCAGAAGGTTGGTGTCATGCGTGTGGACGGAGTGAAGGTGTTCCACACAGCAGTCACCCAGCCTGCGTTTAATCTCGCCGGTAAAGAGACTGCATTGGAAGCAGCAAATACAAATGACCAAGTAGAAGGAGCTGCTTCAAAAGGAGCGTTTGGGCCCTCGGACTGTGAAGAGGGAGGAGGTAAAGGGGCAGGTGTTGCACCTTCGGTGACTGCATGGGAAGGTACTTTGGGAAGGGGGAGGAATGAATTAGGGTGTCACAAAGGGAGGGAGTGGTCCCTGTGGAATGCTGATGGGATGGGACGGGATAGGGGGTGGGGGGTGATTGGAAGATGTGTTTAGTGGGTGGCATTATGTTGGAGTTGGCGGGGATGCGAAGGATGATCTGTTGTGTAGATGTGTAGGCTGGTGAGGTGAAAATACACTTTCATGGTTCTGGATGGCAGGGGAAAGGGTGAAGGTGGAGGTGCGTGAGGTGGAACATCTAGAAAACAAACACACCTGTGTCAGACTCCTATTTATTGATTATAGCTCAGCCTTCAACACCATTATTCCCACGAAACCCAGCTCCAAACTCTGTGGCCTGGGATCTCAGCTCCTGCCTCTGCGACTGAATCCTGAACTTCCGAACCGACAGACCACAATCAGTAAGGATAGGCAACAACACCTCCTCCATGATCATCCTCAACACCGGTGTCCCACAAGGCTGTGTTCTCAGCCCCCTACTATACTCCTTATACACCTATGACTGTGTGGCCAAATTCCCCTCCAATTCAATTTTCAAGTTTGCTGATGACACCACCGTAGTGGGTCAGATCTCAAACAATGACGAGACAGAGTACAGGAAAGAGATAGAGAATCTGGTGAACTGGTGCAGTAACAATAATCTCTCCCTCAATGTCAACAAAACGAAGGAGATTGTCATCGACTTCAGGAAGCGTAAAGGAGAACGTGCCCCTTTCTACATCAATGGGGACGAAGTAGAAAGGGTCAAGAGCTTCAAGTTTTTAGGTGTCCAGATCACCAACAACCTGTCCTGGTCCCTCCATGCCAACACTACAGTTAAGAAAGCCCACCAACGCCTCTACTTTCTCAGAAGACGAAGGAAATTTGGCATGTCAGCTACGACTCTCACCAACTTTTACAGATGCACCATAGAAAGCATTCTTTCTGGTTGTATCACAGCTTGGTATGGCTCCTGCTCTGCCCAAGACCGCAAGGAACTACAAAAGGTCATGGATGTAGCCCAATCCATCACACAAACCAGCCTCCCATCCATTGACTCTGTCTACACTTCCTGTTGCCTCAGCAAAGCGGCCAGCAGAATTAAGGACCCCATGCATCCCGGACATTCTGTTTTCCACCTTCTTCTGTCGGGAAAAAGATACAAAAGTCCAACCGACTCAAGAACAGCTTCTTCCCTGCTGCCATCAGACTTTTGAATGGACCTAACTTGCATTAAGTTGATCTTTCTCTACACCCTAGCTATGACTGTAACACTACATTCTGCACTTTCTAGTTTCCTTGTCTATGAACGGTATGCTTTGTATAGCGTGCAAGAAACAATACTTTTCACTGTATGCTAATACATGTGACAATAAATCAAATCAAAATCAAATCAAATCAAATGAGTCAGACACAGTTGAGTGCCTTGTCAATCACAGTGGGGGAATCCTCAGCTCAGGATTACATTTCTACCTTCAGTTCTAAAGTGTCATTTAGACCCGAAACATTAACTGTTTCTCTTTCCACAGATGCTGCCGGACCTCTGCGTTTATCCAGCTTTCTCGGTTTTTATTTCAGATTTCCAGCATCTGCAGTATTTTGCTTTTACTTAGAGCTGAATCTGTCAGTTTAGCTGAGGAATTCAAACATGCTCCAGTTCTGAACTCAGACCTTAATAAAACCATGACAAATAACTTGTTTTTTATACATTTTTCATACTCCCTCTATGATTATTATGTATTATATAACCATAAAGAGTGTATGGCAATTATATGTTAAAGACACCTGGTTGGGAATGACTTTTGGAGAGAATTCAGCTTTGAAAGATGAGTCTCATTAAAACCACTCCTTCAGACAAGCACTCATTTTCCTTGCATAATAAGGAAATTCCACCAGCTGTACAATATCATAGAAACCCTACAGTGCAGAAGGAGGCCATTCGGCCCATCGAGTCTGCACCGACCACAATCCCACCCAGGCCCTACCCCCACATATTTTACCATCTAATCCCTCTAACCTACACATCCCAGGACTCTAAGGGGCAATTTTTCAACCTGGCCAATCAACCTAACCCGCACATCTTTGGACTGTGGGAGGAAACCGGAGCACCCGGAGGAAACCCACGCAGACACGAGGAGAATGTGCAAACTCCACACAGACAGTGACCCGAGCCGGGAATCGAACCCGGGACCCTGGAGCTGTGAAGCAGCAGTGCTAACCACTGTGCTACCGTGCCGCCCCAGCCTGGGGCCGGATTCAATGTCCTGAGGTGAAGCTGGGAATCTGTTATAGAATGTTATACAAAGAACAAAGAAAATTACAGCACAGGAACAGGCCCTCCAAGCCTGCCCCAACCATGCTGCCCGACTGAACTAAAACCCCCGACCGTTCCGGGGACCATATCCCTCTATCCCCATCCTATTCATGTACTTGTCCAGACGCCCCTTAAAGTCACTATCGTATCCGCTTCCACTACCGCCCCCGGCAACGGGTTCCAGGCACCCACCACCCTCTGTGTAAAACATCTGCCTCGGACATCTCCTTTAAATCTGGCCCTTCACACCTTAAACCTATGCCCCCTAGTAATTGACTCTTCCACCCTGGGAAAAAGCTTCTGACTATCTACTCTATCCATGCCTCTCATAATCTTGTAGACTTCTATCAGGTCGCCCCTCAACCTCCGTCATTCCAGTGAGAACAAACCAAGTTTCTCCAACCTCTCCTCATAGCTAATGCCCTCCATACCAGGCAACATCCTGGTAAATCTTTTCTGTACCCTCGCCAAAGCCTCCACATCCTTCTGGTAGTGTGGCGACCAGGATTGAACACTATATTCCAAGTGCGGCCTAACTAAGGTTCGATAAAGCTACAACATGACTTGCCAATTTTTAAACTCAATGCCCTGGCCGATGAAGGCAAGCATGCCGTATGCCTTCTTGACTACCTCCTCCACCTGCATTGCCCACTTTCAGTGACCTGTGTGCCTGTACACCCAGATCCCTCTGCCAATCAATACTCCTAAGGGTTCTGCCATTCACTGTATATTTCCTATCTGTATTAGATCTTCCAAAATGCATTACCTCACATTTGTCCGGATTAAACTCCATCTGCCATCTCTCCGCTCAAGTCTCCAACTGATCTATATCCTGCTGTATCCTCTGATGGTCCTCATCACTATCCGCAAATCCACCAACCTTTGTGTGATCCGCAAACTTACTAACCAAACCAGTTACATTTTCCTCCAAATCATTTATATATATTACAAACAGCAAAGGTCCCAGCACTGATCCCTGAGGAACACCACTTGTCACAGCCCTCCATTCAGAAACACACCCTTCCACTGCTACCCTCTGTCTTCTTTGACTGAGCCAGTTTTGTATCCACCTTGCCAGCTCACCTCTGATCCCATGTGACTTCACCTTCTGCACCAGTCTGCCATGAGGGACCTTGTCAAAGGCCTTACTGAAGTCCACTTAAACATCATCCACCGCCCTACCCTCATCAATCATCTTCGTCACTTCCTCGAAAAACTCGATCAAGTTTGTGAGACACGACCTCCCCTTCACAAAACCATGTTGCCTCTCACTAATACGTCCACTTATTTCCAAGTGGGAATAAATCCTGTGTCGAAGAATCCTCTCCAATAATTTCCCTACCATTGATGTAAGGCTCACCGGCCTGTAATTACCTGAATTATTCTTGCAACCCTTCTTAAACAAAAAAACAACATTGGCTATTCTCCAATCCTCTGGGACCTCCCCTGTAGCCAGTGAGGACACAAAGATTTCTCTCAAGACCCCAGCAATTTCCTCCCTTGCCTCTCTCAGTATCGTAAATGTCTTCCTATTTGGATGTTTATACTGATGTCTTCAGCGGATATGAGCATGTGAGAATGACATCATAGGTAGCATGGGCTTTGGTGGGTTTAGTCTCACCAAGAGGGTCTTGTGTAACGTGTTGCTTCCAGTTCTGAGTTCATGCTGTACTGAATTTCAATATTTTTACAAGAAGATTGAATATCATAACGCATTCAACTACCTTTTTGTGGCCAAGTTGCTGCAGAATCCCCATGAGACAGAGGGTGGAATTAACCCCAGTATCAGCAAAGCTTGATGTTAGGGGGGAAAAGGGCCAATGAACCTGCCAACAGCAACAGCAGCTTTTTCCACCATATTGTACGGCACTTTGTCAAAACATTTAGCGCACGTTGCTTCCAAGTCGTATCGCTGACAAGCAATCTCGGATTTGTCCACCCCACCATTACATCCACACTTCAATGATTGGGGCACCACATTTAAAGGCAGCCCCTTCGTGCATCAACCACACTGGGAAGTCATGGCTGCCAGACCCAGGAAATACTCTGCACCCAAATTCTCCAACGCCTCCTGGAATGACTGCTAGGTACAGTGGAGGCCCGCTGTGATGCAATATATCCACGCTCTGCCAGCAAGATAACCAATCCAGCATGGGAGGGGGTGGACAGCAGTAGTCAGTGCACACCATTCGGCAGAGAAAAGCCATCCAGTGCTGGAAGAGGATAAATGATCTCCTCTGTTCCACCAGGACAAGTCACCCTTCTCATCACTTTCAACTCATACATTCAGAGACCCATCACACATCCACTCAATGCCAGCTCAAGGGACGCCACCACTCAGTATCCCACTGTCATCGCCCCTGCAGGTCTTGTCCCTATTCCACCCATGGCCCCCACTACCACCCACAAGTACCAGGCATCCTTATCATTTTTCCTCGCAGGTGCCCTGCTTACATCCTCTCCATCTCTTTTCAAGTGGGACAAGCTGGCACATAACAAGAGAGACAAGTCCCAGACTGGTGAAGGGATGATTGAACTGAAGGTACTCATAGAGAGCACTGTGTGTAGTTCTAGTCATTACACTATAGGAAGGATGTGATTGCACTAGAAAGGGTTCAGAGGAGATTCACCAGGATGTTGTCTGGGCTGGAATGGCTGGGATTGTTTTCCTTAGAAAAGAGAAGGCTGAGGGGACACCTGATCCCCTAAGTAGAGAGCTCAATAACCACGGGCATAGATTTAAGCTAAGCTTCCAGACACAATTACTTTTAACATCAGTAATGGACAAACTTCAAGAAACAATTATTCAGGCTAGCTATAAAAGTCACATGGAAAAATGTTGACTTATTAGGTAGAGCCAGCATGGATTTTTAACTTGCTGGAGTTTTTTTGAGGAGACAACAAAAAGGGTGGATGAGAGTAATAATGTTGATGTGGTGTACAAGGACTTTCAGAAAGCTTTCAATACAATGTCATACAACAGACTTGTGAGAAAGGTTATAGCTCATGAAATAAAAGGGACAAAGCAATGTGGTTAGAAAATTGGCTAAATAATAGGAAGCAGAGAAGATCAATGGATATTTTTCAGGCTGGAGGAAGGTTTGTAGTGATATTCCCCAGGGGTCATGTGTACGGAGAAAGAACAGCTACAACAATGATTTAACAACAATAATGGCAATCGTAGCTTTCAAATGGCTATTCCGGCTGAGAGCTAAGCATGCTGGAATTTTTGGTCAACTTATAATTCAAACCAGATGCAGGTAGTAAAGTTACTCTGGTCTGGGACTGTGGTCTGCTGCTTTCTGTGTTGGCTAAATAAGGGAAGTTGTTTACATTTGAACAGACATTGTGGCATTGAATTTTATTGCCGTTACATGTGGTACATGTCATGTAAAGTAAGCATAATGGTGTTGTTCACAAGTAATTTCATTGAATGTTCGAGCCATGTGATCGGTTTCTGGTTTTACAGTTGGCTGGATGACAGAGAATCTTCAGGAAGCAAGTGGAGCATTTATGGATAAAAGTCACAGCAGTCTTTTGTTTGCCAACAACAACTCTACAGAGACGAACCATCATAAGAAGCCTGTGCCCTGACAGAACTTTCCTCAAAGAAGGGGATAGATTCTACATCAGGGATATTTCTTGGCCAAGGTTTTTCCAAAACTCAGTAGTATCTATTTTCAGTTAAATAATTAAAGTTAATGTTCAGTTAAAGTTAATGTGCCGTTAAGAGTTAAAGTTCAGTTGAGAGTTGATGTTCAGTTAAGAGTTAAAGTTCAGTAAAAGAGTCAAAGTGTTGTAACTGTTTAAGTTTGAGCTGGGACCAGAAGTGTTAAATGAAGAAATAAATAGTTAAATGAAATAAAGAGTCAATTACTGTTCTGGTTTGTCTCACTAAACTGAAATGCTTGCAAGGTGTTTAAATTAAAAGCCGGATAACAATGGTATTGGAGCCCTGGCTTTTCATAAGAACATAAGAACATAAGAAATAGGAGCAGGAGTAGGCCATCTAGCCCCTCGAGCCTGCCCCGCCATTCAATAAGATCATGGCTGATCTGACGTGGATCAGTACCACTTACCCGCCTGATCCCCATAACCCTTAATTCCCTTGCCGATCAGGAATCCATCCATCCGCGCTTTAAACATATTCAGCGAGGTAGCCTCCACCACCTCAGTGGGCAGAGAATTCCAGAGATTCACCACCCTCTGGGAGAAGAAGTTCCTCCTCAACTCTGTCTTAAACCGACCCCCCTTTATTTTGAGGCTGTGTCCTCTAGTTTTAACTTCCTTACTAAGTGGAAAGAATCTCTCCGCCTCCACCCTATCCAGCCCCCGCATTATCTTATAAGTCTCCATAAGATCCCCCCTCATCCTTCTAAACTCCAACGAGTACAAACCCAATCTCCTCAGCCTCTCCTCATAATCCAAACCCCTCATCTCCGGTATCAACCTGGTGAACCTTCTCTGCACGCCCTCCAATGCCAATATATCCTTCCTCATATAAGGGGACCAATACTGCACACAGTATTCCAGCTGCGGCCTCACCAATGCCCTGTATAGGTGCATCAAGACATCCCTGCTTTTATATTCTATCCCCCTCGCGATATAGGCCAACATCCCATTTGCCTTCTTGATCACCTGTTGTACCGGCAGACTGGGCTTTTGCGTCTCATGCACAAGGGCCCCCAGGTCCCTTTGCACGGTAGCATGTTTTAATTTGTTTCCATTGAGATAGTAATCCCATTTGTTATTATTTCCTCCAAAGTGTTCCTGATATATATTAATGATCTAGATCTTGGTGTATAGATGATAATGTGGAGATGCCGGTGTTGGACTGGGGTGGGTACAGTAAGAAGTCTCACAACACCAGGTTAAAGTCCAACAGGTTTATTTAGAATCACGAGCTTTCGGAGCACTGCTCCTTCATCAGGTGAGTGGAGAGGTAGGTTTCACAAACACAGCATGTATAGACAAAGGCACAGTTGCAAGATAATGGTTGGAATGCGAGTCCTTACAGGTACAGACAGTGCATGTGGACAGAGGTATAATCACAGGTTAAAGAGGTGTCAATTGTCTCAATTGGTGTACAGGGGACAGTTTCAAAGTTTGCGGATGATACAAAGATGCAAATATTGTGAAGAAGACAGTTCAGAAATTCAAATGGGCATTAGACAAGTGGGTGCAGTGGGCAGATAGGTGGAAATGAAGTTCAATGTGGAGAAATGTGAGGTGATGCATTTTGGTAGGAAGAACTTGGAGGGACAATATAAAATAAAAGGTAAAATTCTTAAAGGGAGTGCAGGAGCAGAGGGAGCTGGGTGTATATGTGATAAATCATTGAAGGTGACAGGACAGGTGGAAGGAGCAGTTAAAGCAGACAGTATCCTAGACTTTATTAAAAGGAGCAGAAAGGAGGAGGTTATGTTGAACTTATACAGGGCACTTAGACATCAGCTTGGAATATTGTGTATGGTTCTGGGTGCCACATTATAGTAAAGATTTGAACACATTACAGAGCGCGCAGAAGAACTTTACAAGAATGATTCCAGGGTTGAGAAATTTCAGGTCTGAGGATAGATTGGAGAGGTTAGAACTGTTCTCCTTGGAGAAAAGAAAGCTGAGAGGAGATTTGATAGAGATGTTCAAATCATGAGGAGGCTGGACAGGGTAGATAAGAAAAAACTGTTCCCCCTTGTAAAAGGATCAATAAAGAGAGGGCACAGATTTAAAGCAATTTGTAAAAGAAGCAAATGTGATGTGAGAGAAAGCTTTTTCACATAATGAGTGGTTTGGCTCTGTAGGCAGTGCCTGGAAGTGTGGTGGAGGCAGATTCAAGGATGGCATTCAAGAGGGCATTAGATGGTTATTTGAATAGAAACAATATGCAGAGGTGTGGGGAAAATGCAGGAGAATGACACTAAGTCACAATGCTTGGAGTGCCAGTGCCTCCTTCTGCATGGTAAGAATTCTATGATTCTTTAATTAAACTGACCATTGCTGTTAGCCCAGCCTTAACCCAACAGCTAAGTGATACTTTCAACTGACTTGAGGTTGAAGATCAACAATCCTAGAATCTACAGAGTAATAAATAGTGGTATAAATTTAGTAGACTTCTGACTAACCCTTTCCTTATAAGCATAAGAAGAACATTGAATCCCTATAGGGCAGAAGGAGGCCACTCAGCCCATCGAGTCCGCACCGACTACAATCCCACCCAGGCCTCATCCCCACAACCCCATGCATTTTATTTTTCTGTTTTTTTTAAGTTTTACCCTAGTTAGTCGCCCTGATACCACGGGGCAATTTAGCATGGCCGATCCACCTAACCCACACACCTTTGGACTGTGGGAGGAAACCGGAGCACTCGGAGAAAACCCATGCTGACATGGGGAGAACGTGCAAACTCCACACAGACAGTGACCCAAGGCCGGAATTGAACCTGGGTCCCTGGCGCTGTGAGGCAGCAGTGCCAACCACTGTGCCACGGTACCGCCCACATAACCAACAATTTTAGCAGTGTGCTTACCTGCTTCACCATTAGATTCAGGTTGAGGAGTTCCAGATTGCCATCAGGCCTGCTCTCATTTTGATTGTTACTACGGTCATCAGACGCCTGTCTGGGTATCCAAGAGAAGGAGGCATCATGCAGCTCAACTGCTGAGTCAGGGTCATCCGGTTCCCCTATGCACAGTTACACCAAGTGAGATTAGAGCAGGACATCGCCACACAGGTTTAAACCAATAAAAGGTTTTTTTAAAATTGCATTTATATCGTGCTTGCCATGACCACTAGACATCGCTTTTATTTGTTTCCTTTTAACGTTAATTCACATAATGTGGGAATTGCTGGCTGGGCGAGCATTTGATGGCCAATTTTAATTGCAGTTGCTCAGCCCCTTGCTGTGTAGGTACATCCACAGTGCTGCTAATTCCTTTCTGGTTTGGTAGCAGTTTGACACAAGAGTGGCTTGCTAGGTCATTTCTAAGGGCACTTAAGAGTCAACCACATTGCAATGGGTCTGTGTAGGTCAGACCAGGTAAGAATTGCAGGTTTTCTTCTCTAAGGGACATTAGTCAATCCAGATGAGTTTTTAAAGACAATCAAAATGGGTTCCATGGTCACCATTACTGAGGCTAGCTTTCAATTCCAAATGAATTAAATTTAAATTCCACCAGCTGCCAAGGTGAGATTTGAGCCGGTATCCTTTGAGCATTTGCCTGGGCCTCAGGATTGCGAGCCCAGTGATATTACTACATTCCCAAAGCATCTCAAAGCACTTTACAGTCAATTACTAATATGAACAAGTGCATCTTGATAATGTGATTGCATGGAAGGCAAAGATCTTGAAATCAATTTAAACTAGTGAGACGATTGGGAAATTTAAACATTCTAGATATTAACTAAGATACCTTCATCATCTGTAATTATCTTATAGAACATAGAAAGCCACAGCACAAACAGGCCCTTCGGCCCACAAGTTGCGCCGATCACATCCCCACCTCTAGGCCTATCTATAGCCCTCAATCCCATTAAATCCCATGTACTCATCCAGAAGTCTCTTAAAAGACCCCAACGAGTTTGCCTCCACCACCACCGACGTCAGCCGATTCCACTCACCCACCACCCTCTGAGTGAAAAACTTACCCCTGACATCTCCTCTGTACCTACCCCCCAGCACCTTAAACCTGTGTCCTCTCATAGCAACCATTTCAGCCCTTGGAAATAGCCTCTGAGAGTCTACCCTATCCAGACCTCTCAACATCTTGTAAACCTCTATCAGGTCACCTCTCATCCTTCGTCTCTCCAGGGAGAAGAGACCAAGCTCCCTCAACCTATCCTCATAAGGCATGCCCCCCAATCCAGGCAACATCCTTGTAAATCTCCTCTGCACCCTTTCAATGGCTTCAACATCTTTCCTGTAATGAGGTGACCAGAACTGCGCGCAGTACTCCAAGTGGGGTCTAACCAGGGTCCTATAAAGCTGCAGCATTATCTCCCGACTCCTAAACTCAATCCCTCGATTAATGAAGGCCAGTACGCCGTACGCCTTCTTGACCGCATCCTCCACCTGCGAGGCCGATTTAAGAGTCCTATGGACCCGGACCCCAAGGTCCTTCTGATCCTCTACACTGCTAAGAATGGTACCCTTCATATTATACTGCTGCTTCATCCCATTGGATCTGCCAAAATGGATCACTACACACTTATCCGGGTTGAAGTCCATCTGCCACTTCTCCGCCCAGTCTTGCATTCTATCTATGTCTCGCTGCAACTTCTGACATCCCTCCAAACTATCCACAACACCACCTACCTTGGTGTCGTCAGCAAACTTACCAACCCATCCCTCCACTTCCTCATCCAGGTCATTTATGAAAATGACAAACAGCAAGGGTCCCAGAACAGATCCCTGGGGCACTCCACTGGTCACTGACCTCCATGCAGAGAAAGACCCCTCCACAGCCACTCTCTGCCTTCTGCAGGCAAGCCAATTCTGGATCCACAAGGCAACAGCCCCTTGGATCCCATGCCCTCTCACTTTCTCAAGAAGTCTTGCATGGGGGACCTTATCGAACGCTTTGCTGAAGTCCATATAGACCACATCCACCGCTCTTCCTTCGTCAATGTGTTTGGTCACATTTTCAAAGAACTCAACCAGGCTCGTAAGGCACGACCTGCCCTTGACAAAGCCGTGCTGACTACTTTTGATCATACTAAACTTCTCTAGATGATCATAAATCCTGTCTCTCAGGATCCTCTCCATCAACTTACCAACCACTGAGGTTAGACTCACCGGTCGGTAATTTCCCGGGCTGTCCCTGTTCCCTTTCTTGAATATAGGGACCACATCTGCAATCCTCCAATCCTCCGGAACCTCTCCCGTCTCCATCGACGATGCAAAGATCATCGCCAAAGGCTCCGCAATCTCCTCCCTCGCCTCCCACAGTAACCTGGGGTACATCCCATCCGGTCCCGGCGACTTACCAACCTTGATGCCATTCAATAGTTCCAACACATCCTCTTTCTTTATGTCCACATGCTCGATCCTTTCTGTCCACCGCAAACCAGCAGTACAACCACCCAGATCCCTTTCCACCGTGAATACCGAGGTAAAGTATTCATTAAGCAGCTCCGCCATTTCTAACGGTTCCGCACAAACTTTTCCCCCTTCACCTTTTAAGGGTCCTATGCCTTCACATCTCATCCTTTTACTCTTGACATAGTTGTAGAAGGCCTTGGGATTCTCCTTAATCTTACCCGCCAAGGCCTTCTCATGACCCCTTCTCGCTCTCCTAATTTCCTTCTTAAGCTCCTTCCTACATCCCGTATACTCCTCTAAATCCTTAACACCTCCTAGCTCTCTGAACCTTCTGTACGCCTCTCTTTTCTTATTCACCAGGTTCATCACAACCTTCGTGCACCACGGTTCCCGTACCCTACCAACACCCCACTGTCTCATCGGAACGTTGTCATGCAGAGCTCCAGACAAACATTCCTTGAAAATCCTCCACTTTCCTTCGGTACTTTTCCCCAAGAATGCCTCCTTCCAATTTACCCGTCTAATTTCCTCCCTGATGACACTGTATTTCCCTTTACTCCAGAGAAACACTTTCCTAGCCTGCCTGATCCTATCTCTTTCCAATGCTATCGTGAAGGAGATAGAATTATGATCGCTATCCCCAAGATGCTCACCCACCGAGAGATCCTCCACCTGTCCAGGTTCATTAGCCAGCACCAGATCAAGTACAGCCTCTCCTCTAGTAGGCTTATCCACATACTGTGTCAGGAAACTCTCCTGGACACACCTAACAAACTCCTCTCCATCCAAACCCCTAGCCCTAGGGATATTCCAATCTATGTTTGGGAAATTAAAATCTCCCATCACGACAACTCTGTTATTCCTACATCTCTCCAGGATCTGTTTCCCCATCTGCTCCTCAACATCTCTGTTACTATTGGGCGGCCTATAGAAAACACCCAGCAACGTTACCGACCCCTTCCTGTTCCTAACCTCCACCCACAGAGACTCCGTAGTCAATCCCTCCACGGCGTCCACCTTCTCTACAGCCGTGACACTATCCCTGATCAACAGTGCCACTCCCCCCCCTCTCTTGCCTCCCTCCCTGTCCTTCCTGAAACATCTAAAACCCGGCACCTGAAGCACCCAGTCCTGTCCCTGAGACATCCAAGTCTCCGTAATGGCCACCACATCACAATTCGAAGCAGCAATTATGATCATTTCTCTTTCGAGATGGGTCTTACTGACTTACGTGCCATGTAGTAGGTGCTGAGATCCTGGTCAGAAAGCTGTAGGAAGCGCTGGATTCGGTCCACGGACACCTTTGCTTGTACTATTCCATTTACCACCCAAGGAAAGTTATTCAGGGGCTGAATCAGCATTACCACCAAAGCCAGGGCTGTGAACACCTGCGTGTGGCCAAAAAGAATGCTGAGTGAGACAGTGAGACAGAGGGAACAAGACAGCGGGTGACAGAGGATGCAAAAGTGAGGTGGGTTGCTCAGCCTGATGGCCTTGCTCTCTTCCATGGCTATGTTTGCACTTGTGTGTTCTTGTAGAGATAATATGCAGTGTTCAGTTAGAGGCCTTCATGACGTGACAGCAAGGAAAAGACTGCATCATTGATACAAAAAATCAAATTTTTATTTAATTTGATAAGGTTCCTTTAAATTTAATTTACAATTAAATGCTTGTTCCCCCTTTAAAAAAGTGAGATCTGCAAACTGATAGTCGGTGAAATGGTCATCCTGATGGAATGAGAAAAGAGGAGATTTTAGGATTATATAATGATTACAACACAGGAGAAGGCTATTTGACCCAGGTGTGCTAAAGGAGCTACTCACCTGATGCCATTCCCCTGCCTTCTCCCTGTGAGCCTGAATGTTCTTTCCTTTCAGATTGCCTCTTGAATGTTTCAATTGAACCTGCCACCACCACAGCACTCCCAACATGTCTTCCCTTTTCCTCAACTATTCTCTCAGGTCTAACCCAGACTTTCTAGTCAAACCTGCTGACAAAGGTGGTGCTCCTGTTGTCGGGCATACCAACCTCTACCTTGCAGAGGCTGAGCACCAACTCTCAAACACTTCTTCCTACCTCCCCCAGAAAATGACACCATTGAACATTAAGCCATTTATTCCAGGACTGTCACTGACCTTATCTCATGTGGAGACATTCCCTCCACAGCTTCCCACCTCACAGTCCCCAACCCCATATTCTCCTGGTATCTGACCTGCTCTTGTAGCTATGGTTTTAAGTGACCAGTCCAATTCAATTTCTGGTCAATGCTAACCCCCAGGATTTTGATAGTGGAGGATTCAGCGATGATAATGTTATGGGGAGTTGGTTAGATTATCTCTTGTTGGAGATGGTCATTGACTAGCACTTGTGTTACATGGTCCTGTGTATCGACACAGACTGCTTCAGTATCTGAAGAGCTGCAAATGATGGTTAACATTGTATAATCATCAGCAAACATCCTTACTTCTGACTTGATGACGGAGGGAAGATCACTGATCAAGCTGGTTTGGCCTAGAACACTACCCTGAGGAACTCCCTGCATCGATGTGTCTGAGTTGGATAGATTTTTGATCCAGAAGGGAATCAAGAGTTATGGGCTACAAGCAGGAAAGTGGAGTTAAGGGCATAATCAAATTAGCTATGATCTTATTAAATGGTAGAGCAGTCCTGAGGCTGAATAAAAGCCTTTTAGCTTTGACAAAGGGTCATCTGGACTCGAAATGTCAGCTCTTTTCTCTCCTTTCAGATGCTGCCAGACCTGCTGAGATTTTCCAGCCTTTTCTCTCTTGAGGCTGAATAGTCTACTCCTTATAATCTCACATACCTTACTTTGTCTTTCTAATGCTACATCTTCATTCCTCAGCATCTTTACATCTTGTATTTTTAATTTATTTACAGGATGTGAGCCTTCATTGTGCACCACGAAATGTCTTTGAGAAGGTGGCGGTAAGCTATCTTCTTGAATATAGCTGAGTAATTTAAAATGCCATTTCAGAGAGAAGCAAAGTCAATTAATGGAGTCGCATCTCATCTAGTTCTATAAAATAGCACTTAGTCACCAATTAGTGGCTCTTCATTTATCTTCCGTGATGTTATGCTGTCTAGTCATCAGGTAAAAAATATTTGTTTCTAACCCATTTTAATTGACAACTGTCTCTGTAAATGAAGAGTACGTATTTCTACAAAAGGAAAGCAGAGTAATGTTTGATGGGTATGATTTACATCTGGATACCAGTTAAATGCATTATTGATTTCTTGTGCTAGGCCACCTACTTTACAAAGAACAAAGAACAGTACAGCACAGGAAACAGGCCCTTCGGCCCTCCAAGCCTGTGCCGCTCCTTGGTCCAACTAGACCAATCGTTTGTATCCCTCCATTCCCAGGCTGCTTATGTGACTATCCAGGTAAGTCTTAAATGATGTCAGCGTGCCTGCCTCCACCACCCTACTTGGCAGCGCATTCCAGGCCCCCACCACCCTCTGTGTAAAAAACGTCCCTCTGATGTCTGAGTTATACTTCGCCCCTCTCAGCTTGAGCCCGTGACCCCTCGTGATCGTCACCTCCGACCTGGGAAAAAGCTTCCCACTGTTCACCCTATCTATACCCTTCATAATCTTGTATACCTCTATTAGATCTCCCCTCATTCTCCGTCTTTCCAAGGAGAACAACCCCAGTCTACCCAATCTCTCCTCATAGCTAAGACCCTCCATACCAGGCAACATCCTGGTAAACCTTCTCTGCACCCTCTCTAACGCCTCCACGTCCTTCTGGTAGTGCGGCGACCAGAACTGGACGCAGTACTCCAAATGTGGCCTAACCAGCGTTCTATACAGCTGCATCATCAGACTCCAGCTTTTATACTCTATACCCCGTCCTATAAAGGCAAGCATACCATATGCCTTCTTCACCACCTTCTCCACCTGTGTTGCCACCTTCAAGGATTTGTGGACTTGCACACCTAGATCCCTCTGTGTTTCTATACTCCTGATGACTCTGCCATTTATTGTATAACTCCTCCCTACATTATTTCTTCCAAAATGCATCACTTCGCATTTATCCGGATTAAACTCCATCTGCCACCTCTCCGCCCAATTTTCCAGCCTATTTATATCCTGCTGTATTGCCCGACAATGCTCTTCGCTATCCGCAAGTCCAGCCATCTTCGTGTCATCCGCAAACTTGCTGATTACACCAGTTACACCTTCTTCCAAATCATTTATATATATCACAAATAGCAGAGGTCCCAGTACAGAGCACTGCGGAACACCACTGGTCACAGACCTCCAGCCGGAAAAAGACCCTTCGACCACTACCCTCTGTCTCCTGTGGCCAAGCCAGTTCTCCACCCATCTAGCCACTTCTCCTTGTATCCCATGAGCCTTAACCTTCTTAACCAACCTGCCATGTGGGACATTGTCAAATGCCTTACTGAAATCCATATAGACGACATCCACGGCCCTTCCTTCATCAACCGTTTTTGTCACTTCCTCAAAAAACTCCACCAAATTTGTAAAGCACGACCTCCCTCTTACAAAACCATGCTGTCTGTCACTAATGAGATTGTTCTAAATGCACATACATCCTGTCTCTAAGAATCCTCTCCAACAACTTCCCTACCACGGACGTCAAGCTCACCGGCCTATAATTTCCTGGGTTATCCCTGCCACCCTTCTTAAACAATGGGACCACATTCGCTATCCTCCAATCCTCAGGGACCTCACCCGTGTCCAAAGAGGCGACAAAGATTTCCGTCAGAGGCCCAGCAATTTCATCTCTCGTCTCCCTGAGCAGTCGAGGATAGATGCCATCAGGCCCTGGGGCTTTGTCAGTTTTAATGTTCCCTAAAAAAACCTAACACTTCCTCTCTTGTAATGGAGATTTACTCTAACGGGTCAACACCTCCCTCCGAGACACTCCCGGTTAACACGCCCCTCTCCTTCGTGAATACCGATGCAAAGTATTCATTTAGGATCTCCCCTATTCCCTTGGGTTCTAAGCATAATTCCCCTCCTTTGTCCCTGAGAGGTCCGATTTTCTCCCTGACAACTCTTTTGTTCCTAACATATGAATAGAATGCCTTAGGATTCTCCTTAATCCTGCCTGCCAAGAACATCTCGTGACCTCTTTTTGCCCTTCTAACTCCCCGTTTGAGTTCTTTCCTACTCTCTCTGTATTCCTCCAGAGCTCCATCTGTTTTCAGTTGCCTAGACTTAACGTACGTACGCCTCCCTTTTCATTTTAATCAGATCCTCAATTTCCCTGGTTATCCACGGCTCTTGAATCCTACCTTTCCTATCTTTCCTTTTTACAGGCACATGCCTATCCTGCAGCCTTATCAATAGTTCCTTAAAAGACTCCCACACGCCAGACGCGGACTTACCCTCGAACATCCTCTCCCAATCAACATCCACCAATTCCTGCCTAATCCGGCTATAGTCAGCCTTCCCCCAATTTAGCACCCTGCCCGTAGGACAGCACTCATCCTTGTCCATTACTATCCTAAAGTTAACAGAGTTGTGGTCACTATTTGCCACATGTTCCCCTACCGAAACTTTGATGACCTGACCGGGCTCATTTCCCAGAACTAGGTCCAGTATAGCCCCCTCTCTAGTCGGGCTATCTACATACTGTTCCAAAGAACCTTCCAGTACGCATTTTACAAATTCCTCCCCGTCCAGACCCCCAGCTCTAAGCACTTTCCAGTCTGTGCCAGGGAAATTAAAGTCCCCCACTACAACAACCCTATGTTTTCTGCACCTATCCAGAATCTCCTGACATATCCTTTCCTCCACTTCTCGTGGGCTGTTGGGTGGTCTGTAGTACACCCCCAGCATAGTGACTGCGCCCTTCCTGTTTCTGAGTTCCACCCACAGCGACTCAGTACATGACCCCTCTAAGTTGTCTACCCTCTGCACCGCGGTAATATGCTCCTTAACTAATATCGCTACTCCCCCACCTTTTTTAGCCCCTCCTCTGTCTCGCCTAAAACACTTATACCCCGGAATATTCAGCTGCCAGTCCTGTCCTTCTTTTAACCAAGTTTCCGTCACCGCAACCACATCCAAATTCCGCATAAGCATTAAGGCCCTAAGTTCGTCTGTTTTACCCGTTACGCTCCTCGCATTGAAGCAGATGCACTCCAGACCTCCAGGCCCACTCAGGTCATCCTCCTCCAGAGTGCTCCTCTTCTTAGCTAGCCTTGCCCTGGCCCCCAGCTCAACCCCAGCCTCAGTATTTACTGACCTCCTGTTTTGTTCCCCACCCCCCTGCCACACTAGTTTAAATCCTGCCGAAACACTCAAGCAAAACTCCCAGCCAGGATATTTGCTCCCTTCCAGTTGAGGTGTAACCCATCCTTTCTGTACAGTTGCCATCCTGACTTGAAGATTTCCCAGTTATCTATGAATTTAAAACCCTCCCTCTTGCACCAGTCCTTTAGCCACGCGTTCAACTGTAGAATCTCCCTGTTCCGAGCCTCACTTGCACTAGACACCAGGAGCAGTCCAGAGATTGCTACCCTGGAGGCCTTACTTTTTAGCCTAGCACCCAACTCCCTGAATTTCTCTCGTATGACCCCCCTGCTCTTCCTACCTACATCATTTCCCCCAATGTGTACAATCACATCCGTTTGACTACCTTCCTTTTTAAATATGCTTCCTACCCTCTCGGAGACATCCAGTACCCCGGCACCAGGGAGGCAGATTCTCGTTCACTCCCACAGAACCGCCTGTCCGTGCCTCTAACCATTGCGTCTCCCACAACTATCGCTCTCCTAAACCCCTTCTTTCCCTTCCGGACCCCTGAGCCTGTCTCTGTGGAGGCGATCTGGTCCTCGTGGCTTACCCCTGGAGGGTCATCCCCCTCCACAGAATCCAAAACAATATACCTATTTTGGAGGGGGACAACCACAGGGGATCCCTCGACAGACTGCTCACTCCCTTCCCTTCTCCCATCTGTTGCCCATCCCTTTCTTGTATGGGAGACTGCCACTGGGGTACTTTCTGGCACATCACCCTTCTGACTATTACCCCTCCTAACTGTGACCCATGTGTCTTCCTTCCGAGACCCTGGTGTCACTACCTGACTATAACTTTTATCTATTACTCTCTCATTTTCCCTAACTAAACTGAGTTCATCGAGCCTCAGCTCCAGCTCCCTTACACGATCCTTCAGGAGATGCAGTTCCACACATCTGGCACAGATATGGACTTCCGGGAGGCAAGTCGTCTCCAGGAACTCCCACATCCCACACCGAATGCAGTATACTGGCCTCCCACTATAACTGTAACTGAAATAGGCTAACAACACCAGGTTAAAGTCCAACAGGTTTATTTGGTAGCAAACGCCACTAGCTCCGAAAGCTAGTGGCGTTTGCTACCAAATAAACCTGTTGGACTTTAACCTGGTGTTGTTAGACTTCTTACTGTGTTTACCCCAGTCCAACACCGGCATTTCCACATCATGACTGAAATAGGCCCCAGCATTAGGAACAAAGGTGGGAGAAAGCGTCAAATAAAATCAAAGAGTTACCCAAGAAATAAATCACTGACCTTGGCAGCAGTTAGCTGGTGCCCGAGCAAAGCGTACGTGACAAAGGTAAGAATGGAGATCACTACAGGAAGTGCAGCCCACATGTAAACACAAACTGCATCAAGATACTTGATGACTCTAAGGCGGCCCAGCTCCTTTTCCCTGTAGTTAGCAACCTTATTGATGAAATGGTTCTCCCAGGTGTAGAACTTTATTACTCGCATTCCAGAAAGAATCTCAGACACCAGCTGGAAGATTAATGAAAGATTGAAGTTAGCAGGTAAAGCAGAAAATGGGACCAAGCCCCAGGGAACATTTACCAGGTAAATCAAGGAATAGACTCATCACTTCATGTTAGCAGCATAAAAGAGAAGCTCCCCTTTCCTCATTTGCCAACAGCATAGCAACAGGATTTCATTACAAGGTCTCACGTCCCACAGTGCACAGGGAACACAGAGCTTAACATAGAAGCTCCTCGCTTAGTGTGTCATGAATCTAGCTTTGTTGATGATACAAAGTGAGGTGGGAAGGTAAGCTGTGCGGAGGATACCAAGAGGCTGCAAAGCGATGTAGTCAGGTTAAGTGAGTGAGCAAGAAGATGGCAGGTGGGTTATAATGTAAGGAGATGTGAAGTTATTAATTTTGGTTGAAAGAATAGAAGAATGTATAAAATGATGAAGGGCATAGGTTGAGTGGTCAGGAAAAAGCTTTTCCCCTTGGGAGAGAGATCAATGATCAGAAGGCATAGATTTAAGGTAAGGGGCAGGAGGTTTCGAGGGACTGTGAGGAAAACCTTTATCAGCCAAAGGGTGGTGGGAGTCTGGAATTCACTGCCTGACAGAGTGGTATTCCACACATTTATCCTGCTAATCCCCCTGACACTAGGGTCAATTTAGCATGGCCAATCAACCTAACCCGCACATCTTTGGACTGTGGGAGGAAACCGGAGCACCCGGAGGAAACCCACACAGACACGGGAAGAATGTGCAAACTCCACACAGACAGTGACCCGAGGCCAGAATTGAACCCGGGTCCCTGGTGCTGTGAGGCAACAGTGCTAACCACTGTGCCACCGTGCCGCCCCGTGGTGGAGGCAGAGACCCTCACAACATTTAAGAAGTAATTTGATGTGCACTTGTGATGTCAAGGCATATAAGGCTATGGGTCAAGTGCTGGAAAATGGTATTAGAATAGTTGGGTAGTTTGTCTTCGACCAGTGCAGATGCAATGGGCTGAAGTGCCTTTTTCTGTTCTGTACACTTTTATGACTCTATGATTCTAATATTTTTAAACATAAGAAACTTGTAAGTGTGGATGTTCAAAGAGAATTGGGTATGCTCATATAAGGAACACAAGATAAGCATGCAAGTACAACAAGCAATTAGGGAGACCAATGGCATGTTGGCAGAGAATTAGAATAAAGAATTCTTACCACAGGGCTTTGGTGACGCCACATCTGGAGTAGATTGTACGGTAATCAGCTCCAAATTTAAGGGAGGCGGTGGTATACAAGTAATCCAGAGACCCAGAGTAACCTGGCAACTCAGGTACAAATCTCTCACGGCAAGAAGGAGGGATTCAAATTCCTGGACATTGGAACTGGTTCTGGGGGAGGTGGGAACTGTACAAATCGGATGATTTGCACCTGGGCAGGACTGGAACCAATGTCCTACGGGGAATGTTTGCTAATGCTGTTGGGGAGGGTTTAAGCTAATATGGCAGGGGGATGGGAACTGATGCAGGAGTCAGAAGGAAGTAAAGTGGGGATAGAAACAAAAGGCAGGAAGGGGAAGAGTGGAAGGTAGAGAAACCAAAGACAAAAATGAAAAAGGAGCACAGTATAGAGACTGCGGGGAACTCAGTGAATGGGTCCAGTAAGGCTAAGGGGGAAAATGAAACACAGGGAGAGTGTCCAAAACATAACAGGACAGATAGTCTGAGGTGTGATTGCTTTAACACAAAGGAGTATGACAGGGAAGGTGGATGAATTTAAATCTTGGATTACCACATGGAACTATGATGTTGTGGCAATTACGGAGACTTGGATGAAAGAAGGGCAGGACTGGCAGCTTAGCATTCCAGGATTTTGATGCTTCAGGTGAGATAGAGAGGGTGACAATAGAGGTGGGGGTGTTGCTTTACTGATTAGGGAGAATGTCACAGCTATACAGAGAGAGAACACGTTGGTGGGATCATGCAGTGAGGCCATATGGGTAGAGCTCAGGAACAGGAGCGGTGCAATCACACTGCTGGGGTTGTACTACAGACCTCCCAACAGCCAGCATGAAGTGGAGGAACTGATATGTCAGCAGATTATGGGAAGATGTAAAAACAAAAGGGATGTTGTAATGGGCGATTTTAACTTCCCCAACATAGACTGGGATTTCTTTAATGCCAGAGCAGAGTTTGTTCAGTGTGTCTAAGGTTGCTTCTTGAGGCAATATGTAGATAGTCCAACTCGAGAAGGGGCTATTTGAGACCTGGTTCTGGGAAACGAACCCGGGACAGGTGATTGGTGTCTCAGTGGGGGACCATTTTGGGAACAGTTATCACAATTCTATAAGTTTCAAGATATTTGTAGACAAGGATAGAAATAGTCCCAGAATGAAAGTACTAAACTAGGGGAAGGCTAACGACAGTATTAGGCAGGAGCGAGGGAATGTAGATTGGGGGCGACTGTTGGAGGGTAAATCCACATCCAATATGTGGGAGTCTTTTAAAAGTCAGTTGTTAGCAATTCAAACAAGTATGTCCCTGTAAAAATGAAGGATAAAGATGGCAAGATTCGGAAACCCTGGATGACAAGAGATTGTGAGCTTAGTGAAAAAGAAAAAGGAGGCATAGATAAATTTCAGGAAATTGAAAATAGATAAGGCTCTTGAGGAATACAAAGAAAGCAGGAAAGAGCTTAAACAGGGACTTAGGAGGGCAAAATGGGGCCATGAAATGTCCTTGGCAGGCAGGATTAAAGAGAATCCCAACGCTTTTTATGTGGACATAAGGAGGAAGAGGGTAGCTAGGGAAAGGGTAGGTCCACTCAAGAACAGTGGAGGGAATTTGTGCGTGGAGCCAGATCAGGCCAGTGAAGTATTCACAAAAGAGAAGGATGAGGTGGATGGTGAGTGTAGAAAGGAGGGTAGTTACTGGGGTGGCACACTGGTTAGCACTGTTGCCTCAACGCCAGGGACCGGGTTCAATTCCCGGCTTGGGTCACTGTCTGTGTGAAGTTTGCACGTTCTCCCCATATCTGTGTGGGTTTCCTCCGAGTGCTCCGGTTTCCTCCCACAGTCCAAAGATAAGAAAGTTAAGTGAATTGGCCATGCTAAATTCTCCCTCGGTGTACCCGAACAGGCGACGAAGGGGTTTTCACAGTAACTTCATTACAGTGTGAATGTAAGCCTACTTGTGACTAATACACAAAACTTTGCTAAAGGAAAGGATAGGTTCAATTAAGGACAGTGCAGGGAATGTGTGTGTGGAGCCAGATGAAGTGAGCGAGGTCCTTAACGAGTACTTTGTATCAGTATTCACAAAGGAGGAAGATGTGGTGGATGGAGAGTGTAGAAAGGAGGATGCTGACATTCTAGGACATGGTGAGATAAAAAGGGAGGAGGTATTGGAAAAACATTAAGGTGGACAAGTCCCCAGGGCCAGTTAGGGTCTATCCCAGGATACTGAGAGGCGAGGGAAGAAATTGCTAAGGCCTTGGTCAAAATCTTTGTATTCTCCTTAGCCACGGGAGAGGTACCAGAGGATTGGAGAGTAGCTAGCATTGTTCCTCTGTTTAAGAAGGGCAAAAGGGACAATCCAGGGAATTACAGGCCTGTGAGCCTTACATCAGTGGTGGGGAAATTATTGGAGAAGATTCTTAGGGACAGGATGTACTCACATCTGGAAGAGAATAGGTTGATTAGCGATAGGCAGCATGGTTTTGTGAAGGGGAGGTCGTGTCTCACAAACTTGATTGAGTTCTTTGAGAAAGTGACAAGAAAAATTGACCAGGGCAGGGCAGTGGATGTTGTGTACATGGACTTTAGTAAAGCCTTCAATAAGATTCCTCATGGCAGGCTGATACAGAAGGTGAAGTCAAATGGGATCCGAGGTGAGCTGGTAAGATGGATACAAAACTGGCTGGGGCATAGAAATCAGAGAGTAGCATTGGAAGGGTACTTTTTTAACTGGAGGTCTGTGATGAGTGTGGCTTTTGCTACCAAATAAACCTGTTGGACTTTAACCTGGTGTTGTTAAACTTCTTACTGTGTTTACCCCAGTCCAACGCCGGCATCTCCACATCATGAGCAATGTTCCACAGGGATCAGTGCTGGGGCCTCTGTTGTTTGTAATATATAAATGATTTGAAGACAAATGTCAGTGGTCTGATTCGTAAATTTCCAGGTGATACAAAAATTGGGGGAATAGCGGATAGTGAGGAGGATAGTCAGAGGATACAGCAGGATGTAAAGCAGCTGGAGATCTGGGCCGAAAAATGGCAGATGGAATTTAATCCGGACAAATGTGAGGTGATGCGTTTTGGAAGGTCTACTGCAGAAGGAAAGTATAAAGCTGCCAGAGGTAGTAGTAGTGGTGTGTACAATTTTGTCTTTTAAAAAGCATTTAGATAGTTACATGGGTACGATGGGTATAGAGAGATATGGGCCAAATGCGGGCAATTGGGATTAGCTTAGGGGTTTAAAAAAAAGGGCGGCATGGACAAGTTGAGCCGAAGGGCCTGTTTCCATGCTGTAAACCTCTATGACTCTATACAGTAAATGGTAGAGCCTTAGAAATATTAGCATACAGAGGGATCTAGGCGTACAGATCCACAGTTCCCTGAAGGTGGCAGCTCAGGTGGACAAGGTGGTCAAGAAGGCGTATGGCATGCTGGACCAGTAATCCAGAGACCCAGACTAATGTTTGGGGACATGGGTTCAAATAATGGCATGCTGGCCTTCATTGGTCGGGGTGAAGGAATTGAGTATAGGAATTGTTGGAAATGGTCATTGCCTGACACTTGTGTGGCGCGAATATTACTTGTCACTTGTCAGCCCGAGCCTGGATATTGTCCAGGTCTTGCTGCATTTGATACAGTTATTGTGAGACTTTGAAGAAGAAAAGATAAGGGGAATGCAGAATATGTAACACACAGAGGTTTTCAAATGGCCACTGATGAGGTAGCACACAGTAGGCTTATGGCTAAGGTCAGAACATTCAGACACAGAAAACAAGTCCCTGGATAGCAAGCTAGTTGCCAAGCAGAAATCAGAGAACTAGGTTTAGGGGTAGTTATTTAGACAGGCAGAAGAAGATTCGGCTCATTGTTGTTCATTATTTATACGAATGATCTCGACTTCAGAATCAGAACTACAATTTCAAAACTTGCGGAAGATATCAAATTGGGGGATATAGTTAATATGAGGAAAACGCAAAAAAGTACAAGTTGTTCATAAACTTAAAGAAAGAACAAGTTATTGGCAAATTAATTTCAACATCGATAAATGTGCAGTGATGCATTTTGGTGGGTAAAACAAGATGGCCATTAACTCCTTTCTACGTAAGATTCTAAATGGGATCGAGGAGCAAAGGATTTAGAGGTATAGATTTGCAAATCACGAAAAGAAGCAATATGAGTCAACGAGGCCTAAAACGCTAAGTTCTGGAGTTCATTTCTAGAGGAATAAAATTGAGAACAAAGAGGTTATGTGAAACTTGAAATGGAACTTTGGTTAGAGCACACATAGGAGTAATGGTTTCCATATCACAAGATATTAGTGGGACATTGAAGAAGTTGCAAAAGTGACTTCCAAGAACAATATCAGAACTGAGAGGCCATATACAGTAGGAGAGACTGAACAGTTTGAAAAGAGAGTACCAGGAGCTTTGTCAGGGGTGAGGCAGAGGAAATGTTTGGTATTTGTGGAAAAGTCAAAAATTAGAAAAGAGAAGATAGTCATCAAGAAATCGAACAGGGAATTCATATTCAGTTAGAGTGCGGAACCCAGTACCAAATAAAATAGCATAAGATACATGTAAAGAGAAGTTAAAGAAACAAAAGAGAAAGAAATAGAATGATATGCTAAAAGAGTTAGGTGATGTTGGGTTGACATAAAGTAGTTGGACATAATGGCCTGCTTCTCTGCTATGAATTCAATGTAATTATATTTAATGCTTACCCTGACTCTGGAGTCCTTGTGTCCTAGCAGTTTCCTGTTATTTTCCATGATTATGTTGGCGATGACCTTGTTTAATGGCACTAGCAGTAACCCTACCACAAGGCCCCCTAGGAAAGTCACACCAATCTGCTGGTACAGAAGGTAGAGAGTGATACTAAACTGAAAGGGTAGGCTCCACACCTCATGGAAACTGGGAAAGAAGTTCACTATCCGGTCTGTGTCAACGCTCATGAAGTTGACAATTTCACCCACAGAAAACTTGGATAGAGTGGTAATGTTGACATGTAGAGCTTTGCGGTAAATGGCAGATATTATAGCTGACCGGACCATCAGACCGACCATCATGACTCGGTAGTTGAACTGGTTGAGAAGGATGGCACCCACAAAAGCACTCAGAAAGAGGCCCAGTGTGTACCAGATGCCCTTGGTTATTTGCTGAGTGCCAGACTCCATGAAAGAGACCATCAAGTTTAAAAGCAGAGGCCCCGAAAAACCCAACATGCTGCCTACAAATTTTAACAGCCCAAGGCAGTAATAACGACAGCCAAAGGCTTTATGCAAAACGGAGAGAATATGCACTTCCTTGTCCATGTTTGTAGACGTGGCCTCTTTCTGGGTCTCCTCGGATTTCTGTTGGCCACCCCACAAATTTCTGCGGATTCTCTGACTACTGTCAGATTCTGGTTTGTGCTGTTTCTTTTCCTCTCTCAATGCCTTCTCCATCACACACTTCCGCAAGCATTTCTGAAAATGTTCTTCTATGTTGTGGGTCCTAAGTTTTGGTGGCAGCTGGTAGACATCATTGGGCTGGGTAATCTGCAAATTGTAGCCACGTTTCATGATGGGGTTCATCCAGAAGTAGAAGAGGTGAGAGACCCAGCTTGCCCCATCTTCAGCCACAATCTCTCCTTCAAGTCCTGCAGTCCCACCCTGCAACAATGGCTCCTGTTCGGGGTTTATTTCATCTCTTCCAGGTTGGGAGGCAACTAGCACAACCAGATAAGCAAGAAGCAAAGTTAATCCTGCACAAGTCAAAATGAATCTCAGCCAACTCGAAAAGTAATCTGAAGATGTGACCTGCCCAATCTGGCAATCAGCTATCAGATTGATAATGAATGCTGGGGCAGGCAGGACTGCAAAGAAAGGCAGTATTACTGGACCCACCGAGCGTCCATACTGAGACTTGCTGAGCGCACTCACTGCCAATCCATGTACTAGCCAGGCTATCACAGCAACACAGTCCACCAACACCTCCAACCACACAGTTTGCAAATTCGGAAAAAAGATGATTGCTACCACATCAATGAGGAAAAGAGCCACCTGAACAAAAGAGATGATAATCCTGCATTCCCAGCTCCAGGTGAAAGTCTGCCAGCGGGATCTGCAAGAAAAAGTCAAATTTAAGAAAATTTTAATTATTTTATTTTTGTGATGAAAGCGATATTAGTACTTAGGAAAGTTTTGGACATCAACGTCAGTAACGAGCACTCCAAATTCAGGTATAGCATTCAGGTGCCACAAAGCATCTTTTACACTACCCCCAAAATGCAAATAAGCTATAGAATCTCATCCGACCCATCGGGTCTGCACCAACTCTCGGACAAAGCATCCCATTCAGGCCTTCCCTCTGCCCTATCCCTATAACCCTATGCATGGCTAATCCACCTAACCTACACATCTTTGAACACTAAGGGGAAATTTAACATGGCCAATGCACCTAACCTGCTCATCTTTGGACTGCGGGAGGAAACTGGAGCACTTGGAGGAAACAGGAAGAACATGCAAACTCCGCATAATCACCCAAGGCCGGAATTGAACCCGGGTCCCTGGGGCTGTGAGACAGCAATGCTAGCCACTGTGCCACCATGCCGATTGGGTGACTGGGTGAAAACCTGGCAAATGGAGTATAATGTGGCAAAGTGTGAAGTCATGCACTTCGATAGGAGGAATTACAAGGCAGATTATTATCTAAATGGAGAGAGACTGCAGGTGAGTGAAGTACAGAGGGATCTAGGTGTTCTAGTGCATGAATCACAAGAAGTTAGCAGGTAGGTCCAACATGTAATTCTGAAGGCAAACAGCATTTTGGCCTTTTTTGCAAAGGCGTTGGAGTTTAAAATAGGGAGGTTTTGTTGCAATTGTACAGGGTGTTGGTGAGGCCTCACCTGGAATACTGTGTACAGTTTTTGTCCCCTTACCTAAAAAAGGATATAGTAACATTGGAGGCAGTCCAAAGGAGATTCACCAGGCTAATTCCTGGGATAAGAGGGTTCTTCTATAAAGAGAGACTAAATAGTCTGGGTCTGTATTCCTTGAAGTTTAGAAGAGTGAGGAGTGATCTTATTCAAACATATAAGATCCTGAGGGCGCTTGACAGGGTAGATGATGAGATGTTTTCACTTGTGGGAGAGTCTTGAACAAGGGGACATCGCTACAAGGTAAAGGGCCGGTCATTTAAAACTGAGGTGCACAGAAATTTATTCTCGCAGAGGGTGGTGAATCTCTGGAATTCTCTGCCCCAATGGGTAGTGGAGGCTGGATCATTAGAAATATTCAAAGTGGAGGTGGATAAATATTTGATAGATTGAGGAATAGCGGGCTAAGGGAACATGGCACAGAAAAGGAGTTGAGGCCGGCTTAGATCAACCACGATCGTATTGAATGGCTTGGTGGCCTACTTCTGCTTCTATTTCTTGTGTGTGTAATCTTATATCTACGGTCCTTAAAAGATAAATGCACAGTGTTGTAAGAGTTATGCAGAAATCATCTACAGCTCTTGATTAATGAGCAACAATTGCCTCACTGGAACATGTGTTGATGTGGTCAGCAAGTGAGGGAAGGATGGGATTCAAATGTGAAACTCCTCCCACACGTGAATACCCTGTTAGCACAGTGCCAGGTTTCACACAAATAATGGCCACCTAACCGAGGTATCATAGACAGAGAGAACCAGTGCTCATGAAGCCTAAGAAGTGTCTTTGTTCCTCACCCAAGTGAGAGCAGTGGATGGAAAAAACAGAGGCAAAGATCAAAGTATAGGGTTTTAGTGTGACGTCAGCCTTACTTATAACCTCAAAATTAATGCTCACACTTGCTAGTTCTATCCAGGCAACAATTCTATATTTCAGCACCAGGCACCCTGGCCCCTGAATTTACCCTGAGATTCTCTGAACATTAACAAGCTCATCAAATCAGTACAAAGATCTCCATACTTGGAGGTTGTAACTTGATATAATAGCATAGGTGTGGGACTCACATACCGAGGGGTGTTAAGGTAGCAGGCACTGGCAAAAGCCAGAGCAATGTGTGGTACCACATTAAGGACTAGTTGAGTGAAGCAATACCCAACATGACCATTGTCCCACACTGGAAATGGGTTAGAAGGGTTGGTGTCACATAATTCAGCCAGGAAGTCAGCCATATCAAGACAGAAGCCACAGCATCAAGGAACACCTGGGAAAGAAGAAATAATACATGAGCTAAATAAGGCAACAAGCACACCATCGGAACAGTCTTTATAAAGTGGACACAACAAGCACAACAACAAGTTTAATAAAGGCACCGTCTTCGTTCAAAAGTTAGAATTGTTTTGAAGATGTTCTTTTAAAATAGGCTAACGTTTTTCAATTTTTTTTCTTTAAAAATGTCATATTTCATTGATGGATCCTTGAGAAAAATAGCCCTAGTGTGGCCCCGAAAAGTACCAATATTCATCGCACTTGGTCCAGTTAGTTGAGCTCAGCTAAGGTACTGTTACAATTAATACTAATATCGAGTGGTTAGTGATCATAAAAATCAGCCAGGGTTTTGGTCGTCCCTGTTGGAAATGGACTAAATACCAAGCCTTACAACTGCCTCATGCTCAGTGAGAGATTAATTTGCAACCAAGAATGGACAGATCAGGCGAATGTCTGTGCACAGAATGTGACTCAAATGTAGACTGCCGTGTCGGTCTGAAATTACACTGGAAAGTGACAGTGGATGAAGCAGAGAATAGGCACTAATCATTCCTGGACAGTGAAAGTTTGGTTTCTCTGGCACTCAGGAAGTTCGGATTCTTGCGGTACATTTCTCCAGACATGATTTGGAGTTGATTGGCAGCCTTCACCAATAGCAAAATAATTAAAATGATGATTCTGGCCATGGAAAGGGCCGGGTTTTAAATATAGGGTGCTCCAATATCGATCCTTCCCTCCTTAACAATTCTTCACAGTTTTAACATGACTGACACTGAAATAATTAAAAGCAAAAACAATGCTGGAAATACTCAGGCAACATCTGGTGAGCCAGGCTGAGTGAAAGTTTCAGGTGGAGATGCGCTTTAATTGTTTTATTTTTATTTCAGATTTCAGACATTAGCCGCATTTTGTATTGTTGAAAGGCTGTAAATTAAACCTTACATTAAAGACCAAGCCGGTAACTGAAGTAAACTCCCCCTTCCCTCGACAACAATGTGTGTTTGAAACAAGATGATAGCTTCTCAATGCCTGGCAGAGTTGTGAGAGCACCCCCTTAGACCTGGAGGCTACAAGCCAAGTTCCACTCGTCTTCAGCATGTCCGTGCAGGAGCCAGTCTTCATGTATCAATCTTGACAGCAAAGCCTTCCATAACACTTGTTGTTTTAATATTGATGTTAATCCGCTTACTTCAATCAAAGTTCATGTCAATCTTGCCGATCAGAGATTCGGGAGCACTTTCTCACCTCCTCCATGCCTGTTCCTCAGTTACTCCTCATACAGCTGGTGGCAAGGGGAGTGCCCTCATGATCTTGGGGATATGCAGCATCAAAAATTACCATAAATCTTGACACTTGCTGTACTCTACTGAGTAATGTGGGGGTCCTCAAGCAGTCCAGGCAGATGGCACTATTGTTTCAGCACTCCTGTGCTATGCTCTGTCACATTTCATGTGGCTTCTTGACATGCATATGCACGTGTGGGTTTTTTAAAAAATTAATATGTGGAACATAGGCGTCGTTGGCTGGCCAGCATTTATTGTAAGAAGTCTCACAACACCAGGTTAAAGTCCAACAGGTTTATTTGGTAGCAAATAGCATAAGCTTTCGGAGCACTGCTCCTTCGTCAGATGGAGTGGAAATGTGCTCTCAAACAGTGCAAACAGACAAAATCAAGTTGCAGAATACTGATTAGAATGCGAATCCTACAACCAGCCAGGTCTTAAAGGTACAGACAATGTGGGTGGAGAGAACATTAAACACAGGTTAAAGAGAGGTGTATTGTCTCCAGACAGAACAGCTAGTGAGATTCGACAAGCCCAGGAGGCAAGCTGTTCGGATTACTGATAATGTGACATAAATCCAACATCCCGGTTTAGGCCGTCCTCATGTGTGCGGAACTTGGCTATCAGTTTCTGCTCAGCGACTCTGCGCTGTCGTGTGTCGTGAAGGCCGCCTTGGAGAACGTTTACCTGAAGATCCAAGGCTGAATGCCCGTGACTGCTGAAGTGCTCCCCCACAGGAAGAGAACAGTCTTGCCTGGTGATTGTCGAGCGGTGTTCATTCATCCGTTGTCGTAGCATCTGCATGGTTTCCCCAATGTACCATGCCTCGGGACATCCTTTCCTGCAGCGTATCAGGTAGACAATGTTGGCCGAGTTGCAAGAGTAGGTACCGTGTACCTGGTAGATGGTGTTCTCACGTGAGATGATGGCATCCGTGTCGATGATCCGGCACGTCTTGCAGAGGTTGCTGTGGCAG
The DNA here is from genome assembly GCF_964213995.1 of Mustelus asterias. Taxonomy (NCBI): domain Eukaryota; kingdom Metazoa; phylum Chordata; class Chondrichthyes; order Carcharhiniformes; family Triakidae; genus Mustelus; species Mustelus asterias. The sequence continues at coordinate 5,401,084 of NC_135805.1, read as the reverse complement.
GGTTGTGTGGTGTCGTGGTCACTGTTCTCCTGAAGGCTGGGTAGTTTGCTGCGGACAATGGGCTGTTTGAGGTTGCGTGGTTGTTTGAAGGCAAGAAGTGGGGGTGTGGGGATGGCCTTGGCGAGATATTCGTCTTCATCAATGACATGTTGAAGGCTCTGGAGGAGATGCCGTAGCTTCTCCGCTCCAGAGAAGTACTGGACGACGAAGGGTACTCTGTCCACCGTATCCCGTGTTTGTCTTCTGAGGAGGTCGGTGCGGTTTTTCGCTGTGGCGCATCGGAACTGTTGATCGATGAGTCGAGCGCCATATCCTGTTCTTATGAGGGCATCTTTCAGCGTCTGGAGGTGTCTGTTGCGATCCTCCTCATCTGTGCAGATCCTGTGTATTCGGAGGGCTTGTCCGTAGGGGATGGCTTCTTTAGTGGGAAATGAGGATATGGCTGAGTCTTTAAATAAGTTTTTTGTGTCGGTCTTCACGGTGGAGGACACAAATAGTTTGCCAAATATTAACGATAGAGGGTTGGCAGCAGGAGAAATACTTAATACCATTAATGTTACCAGAGAGGCAGTGCTGGGTAGACTAATGGGACTGAAGGTGGATAAGTCCCCGGGTCCGGATGGAATGCATCCCAGGGTATTGAAAGAAATGTCAGAGGTAATAGTGGATGCGTTAGTGATTATTTATCAAAACTCGTTGCATTCTGGGGTAGTGCCGGTTGATTGGAAAACGGCTAATGTTACGCCGCTGTTTAAAAAAGGAAGGAGACAAAAGGCGGGTAACTATAGGCCGGTCAGCTTAACGTCTGTAGTAGGGAAAATGCTGGAATCCATTATTAAAGAGGAGATAGCAGGGCATCTGGATAGAAATGGTTCGATCAATCAGACGCAGCATGGATTCATGAGGGGAAAGTCGTGCTTGACGAACATGTTGGATTTTTATGAAGATGTGACTAGGGCGGTTGATGGAGGAGAACCGGTGGATGCGGTGTTTTTGGATTTCCAAAAGGCGTTTGATAAGGTGCCCCATAAAAGGCTACTGAAGAAGATTAGGGCACACGGAGTTGGGGGTAGTGTGTTAAAGTGGATTGGGGACTGGCTATCCGACAGGAAGCAAAGAGTCGGAATAAATGGGTGTTTTTCCGGTTGGAGGAAGGTAACTAGTGGCGTGCCGCAGGGATCGGTACTCGGGCCGCAACTATTTACCATTTATATAGATGATCTGGAGGAGGGGACGGAGTGTAGGGTAACGAAGTTTGCAGACGACACAAAGATAAGTGGAAAAGTGAATCGTGTGGAGGACGGAGAAGATCTGCAGAGAGATTTGGACAGGCTGAGTGAGTGGGCGAGGATATGGCAAATGGAGTATAACGTTGATAAATGCGAGGTTATACACTTTGGAGGAAATAATAACAAATGGGATTACTATCTCAATGGAAACAAATTAAAACATGCTACCGTGCAAAGGGACCTGGGGGTCCTTGTGCATGAGACGCAAAAGCCCAGTCTGCAGGTACAACAGGTGATCAAGAAGGCAAATGGGATGTTGGCCTATATCGCGAGGGGGATAGAATATAAAAGCAGGGATGTCTTGATGCACCTGTACAGGGCATTGGTGAGGCCGCAGCTGGAATACTGTGTGCAGTATTGGTCCCCTTATATGAGGAAGGATATATTGGCATTGGAGGGAGTGCAGAGAAGGTTCACCAGGTTGATACCGGAGATGAGGGGTTTGGATTATGAGGAGAGGCTGAGGAGATTGGGTTTGTACTCGTTGGAGTTTAGAAGGATGAGGGGGGATCTTATGGAGACTTATAAGATAATGCGGGGGCTGGATAGGGTGGAGGCGGAGAGATTCTTTCCACTTAGTAAGGAAGTTAAAACTAGAGGACACAGCCTCAAAATAAAGGGGGGTCGGTTTAAGACAGAGTTGAGGAGGAACTTCTTCTCCCAGAGGGTGGTGAATCTCTGGAATTCTCTGCCCACTGAGGTGGTGGAGGCTACCTCGCTGAATATGTTTAAAGCGCGGATGGATGGATTCCTGATCGGTAAGGGAATTAAGGGTTATGGGGATCAGGCGGGTAAGTGGTACTGATCCACGTCAGATCAGCCATGATCTTATTGAATGGCGGGGCAGGCTCGAGGGGCTAGATGGCCTACTCCTGCTCCTATTTCTTATGTTCTTATGTTCTTATTAACGTGTTTAGGGTGGAAGCTGGAGAAGTGGAGCATCATGAGGTTATCCGTGGGCTTGCGGTACAGTGAGGTGCTGAGGTGACCGTCCTTAATGGAGATGCGTGTGTCCAAGAATGCAACCGATTCCGGAGAGTAGTCCATGGTGAGTCTGATGGTGGGATGGAACTTGTTGATGTCATCATATAGTTGTTTCAGTGATTGCTCACCATGACTCCAAAGGAAGAAAATGTCATCGATGTATCTAGTGTATAGCATCGGCTGAAGGTCCTGTGCGGTGAAGAAGTCTTGTTCGAACCTGTGCATGAAGATGTTGGCATATTGAGGTGCGAATTTGGTCCCCATGGCTGTTCCGTGTGTCTGGATGAAGAACTGGTTGTTGAAGGTGAAGACATTGTGGTCCAGGATGAAGCGGATGAGTTGTAAAATTGCATCTGGAAACTGGCAGTTGACGGCATTGAGTACTGAGGCCGTTGCAGCAATGCCATCATCGTGGGGGATGCTGGTGTAGAGTGCCGAGACATCCATTGTGACGAGGAGTGCTCCTGGTTCAACTGCTCCATGTGTGCCGAGTTTCTGTAGGAAGTCTGTAGTGTCGCGACAAAAGCTGGGGGTCCTTTGTACAATGGGTTTCAAGATGCCCTTGACATAGCCGGAGAGGTTCTCGCACAGGGTTCCATTGCCTGAAACGATGGGATGGCCGGGTGTGTTTGCCTTGTGTATCTTTGGGAGGCAGTAGAGATCTCCAACGCAGGGAGTACGTGGGATGAGAGCACGGAGGGTGTTTTGAAGGTCCGGATCAAAGGTTTTGATCAGAGTGTTGAGTTGACGGGTGTGTTCTTTGGTCGGATCTGCGGGTAACTGTCTGTAGTGTTCTTCGTTGTTCAGTTGTCGGTACACTTCTTTGCAGTAATCCGTTCTGTTCTTCTTACCGTGTTCACCCCAGTCCAACGCCGGCATCTCCACATCAGCATTTATTGGCCATTCCTAGTTGCCCTTGAGAAGGTGATGGTGATCTGCCTTCTTGAAACGCTGCAGTCCATGTGCTGTGGGTTGACCCACAGTGTCAGAATGGTGACTGGCTTGGAGGGGAACTTGAAGTGGTGCTGTTTCCATGTTTGTGCTGCCCTCTGTCCTTCTAGATGGAAGTGGTTGTGGATTTGGAAGGCACTGTCTAAGGATGTTTGGTGAATTACTGCAATGTATCTTGTAGATGGATGTGGAGTTGCTGGCGTTGGACTGGGGTAGGCACAGTAAGTAGTCTCACAACACCAGGTTAAAGTCCAACACGTTTATTTGGTAGCATGAGCTTTCGGAGCATTGCCCCTTCATCAGGTGAGTGAAGAGTTCGGTTCACAAACAGGGCATATTCACAGACTCAATTACAAGATAATGGTTGGAATGCGAGTCTTAACAGGTAATCAAGTCTTTACAGGTACAGACAATGCGAGTGGAGAGAGGGTTAAGCACGGGTTAAAGAGGTGTGAATTGTCTCCAGCCAGGACAGTGAGTGAGATTTTGCAAGCCCAGGCAAATCGTGGGGATTACAGGTAGTGTGACATGAACCCAAGATCCTGGTTGGGGCCGTCCTCATGTGTGCGGAACTTGGTTATCAGTCTCTGCTCAGCGATTCTGCGTTGTGTATTGTGAAGGCCGCCTTGGAGAATGCTTACCCAAAGATCAGGGGCTGAATGCCCTTGACTGCTGAAGTGTCCACCGACAAGAAGGGAACATTCCTGCCTGGTGATTGTCGAGCGGTGTCCATTCATCCGTTATCGTAGCGTCTGCATGGTCTCGCCAATGTACCATACCTCGGGACATCCTTTCCTGCAGCGTATCAGGTAGACAACGTTGGCCGAGTCGCAAGAGTACGTACCATGTACCTGGTGGATGGTGTTCTCACGTGAGATGGTGGCATCCATGTCGATGATCCGGCACGTCTTGCAGAGATTTCTGTGGCAGGGTTGTGTGGTGTCGTGATCACTGTTCTCCTGAAGGCTGGGTAGTTTGCTGCGGACAATGGTCTGTTTGAGGTTGCGCGGTTGTTTGAAGGCAAGAAGTGGGGGTGTGGGGATGGCCTTGGCGAGATGTTCGTCTTCATCGATGACATGTTGTAGATAGTACACACGGTGGCACAGATGTTAGCACTGCTGCCTCACAGCTCCAGGGACTGTGAGGAGTCTGCATGTTCTCCCCATGTCTGCATGGGTTTCCTTTGGGTGCTCCGGTGCTCCCACAGTCCAAAAGACATGTAAGTTAGGTGCATTGGCCATGCTAAATTTTCCCTCCGTACACCTGAACAGGTGCTGGAATGTGGCAACTAGGGGATTTTCACAGTAACTTCATTGCAGTGTTAATATAAGCCTACTTGTGACACTAATAAATAAACTTAACTGCTGCTACTGTTGGTGGTGGAGGGAGTGGATGTTTGTGGATGTGGTGCCAATCAAGCTGGTTGATTTCTCCTGGATGATGTCAAGCTTTTTGAATGTTGTTGGAGCTGCACCCATTCAGGCAGGTGGGGAGTATTTCATTACACTCCTGACTTGTGCCTTGTAGATAGTGGACAAGCTTTATAACCCCAAGTCATCAGCTATGTCATCAGTGGATAGTCCTTGTCACTCAGTCACCATATTTTGGTTTGTTGTGGTATATGCAGTTGACATAGTAGATTGCTAGAACAAAGGCATTATAACATCTACCAAGATACCAGATGTTAACCTCCGTTATGTTCTGCCTTCTGATTCTCTTGAAATCAGCAAAATCTCCTTCAGTATCACACCAAGTAGATCTTTGCAACTTATTTATTGTAGTTGCAAAATTGTAGAATTTAGTAGTTGCTATTATAGAAAGTACCAAACACTTGTAGAATTGAAGCAACTAAATAAGCCAGCAAATAGTTCTTGATCCTTTTGAATACTGCCACTGGGAGATTCTTGCTGCTAGTAAATGTGTGAGGTGAAGAGAAGATGTTAGCTGGAGCATTGAGCTTCAAAATTGCAGAGCTTGCATCAAATCAATGTTGCATGCTGCTTGACGTCATTGTCTACCGTGTATATGGTCCAAGGCCATTCAAGCGTAGTGGAGAACGTTCCCCTGTCTACATCAATGGGGACTAAGTAGAAATGGTCGAGAGCTTCAAGTTTTTAGGTGTCTAGATCACCAATAACCTGTGCTGGTTCCACCACCCCACCCCCCCACCCCCCCCACCTCTGCCCTTCCGCTCCATGCCAACACTATAGTTAAGGAAGCCCACTAATGCCTCTACTTTCTCAGACTAAGAAAATTTGGCAAGTCAGCTACGACTCTCACCAACTTTTACCGATGCACCATAAAAAGCATTCTTTTTGATTGTATCACAGCTTGGTATGGCCCCTGCTCTGCCCAATACTGCAAGAAACTACAAAAGGTCGTGAATGTAGCCCAATCCATCACTCAAACCAGCCTCCCATCCATTGACTCTGTCTACACTTCCCGCTGCCTCGGCAAAGCAGCCAGCAGAATTAAGGACCCCACGTACCCCGGACATTCTGTCTTCCACCTTCTTCCGTTGGGAAAAAGATACAAAAGTCTGAGGTCACGCACCAACCAACTCAAGAACAGCTTCTTCCCTGCTGCCATCAGACTTTTGAATGGACCTACCTTGCATTAACTTGATCTTTCTCTATAACCTAGCCATGACTGTAACACTACATTCTGCACACTCTTCTTTGCTTCTCTATGAACGGCTATGCTTTGTCTGTATAGTGCACAAGAAACAATAATTTTCACTGTATGTGTTCTCTTAAATTATTTTCACTTACATGTGACAATAATAAATCAAATCAAAAATTCTTTTTCCCTTTCCTCTCTTCTTTTGCTCTGCTGGGGCTATCCTTTCTCTTTCTTTTTCCCTGAACTGTAATTCAAGCATAGAACATAGAACAGTACAGCACAGTACAGGCCCTTTGGCCCTCAATGTTGTGCCAAGCTTTGTCCGAAACCAAGATCAAGCTATCCCATTCCCTATCACTATGGTGTGCTCCATGTGCCTATCCAATAACCGCTTGAAAGTTCCTAAAGTGTCCGACTCCACGATCAAATTAGGCAGTCCATTCCACACCCCAACCACTCTCTGAGTAAAGAACCTTCCTCAGACATCCTTCCTATATCTCCCACCATGAACCTTATAGTTATGCCCCCTAGAAACAGCTACATCCAATCGAGGAAATAGTCTCTGAACGTCCACTCTATCTATCCCCCTCATCATCTTATAAACCTCTATTAAGTCGCCTCTCATCCTCTTCCGCTCTAAAGAGAACAGCCCTAGCTCCCTCAACCTTTCCTCATAAGACCTACCCTCCAAACCAGGCAACATCCTGGTAAATCTCCTTTGCACTCTTTCCGATGCTTCCACATCCTTCTTATAGTGAGGTGACCAGAACTGCACACAATATTCCAAATGTGGTCTCACCAAGGTCCTGTACAGTTGCAGCATAACCCCACGGCTCTAAAGCTCAAACCAGTTTCATCAAACAGTTTAAAGCAGTTTCATTTCTTGTGCTTTTTGTTCCTTTCTTTCCTTTATTTCAAATTCAAGCTGCTTTCATTCTTTTTCATGTTGAAGCTGTTTTATTTGTAATTGAACTCTAGTCATTTCCAATGATTCTGACTGCGTTTCTGGCAATTTTAAATGCTGAGCTATCGCCACATTTACCCCTCCACCCCCACCCCGCCCTGCTCCCCATTCCTTACACTGTCAGGTAATGTCAACTGCAACATTTATGCCAATTCCAAAAGCTTTGTTTTGGTCACCTTTTTTAAACCACCCTACATGACTTCTTCCACTCCCAGGAACTTCTTAGCCTCTGAAAGAGCCACTATTCCACAAGGCACTCCCTATTTAAACCTGAATACAACACCCGAACAGAAAACACAAATATGCTCACTACTCACTGTCTTTGAGTCCAATAATCCTAAATCAATCAAGAAAAATAGATTTTAATTCTGCAAAGAGCCTCCAATTGTTATAATTCAGGTCAGAAACTCCAAAGTGTTTTATGAAATACGCCTGGATCATAAGTTCTGCAATTTGAATTTGGCTCGGGTAAGCATGAGATGTTTCACTTCAGGTATGATTCAAATGACCCACTAGGGAGCTTCTATCAAACTATGCAGCTATATAAGACCCTCGTCAGACCCCACTTGGAGTACTGTGCTCAGTTCTGGTCGCCTCATTACAGGAAGGATGTGGAAAAGATTGAAAGGGTGCAGAGGAGATTTACAAGGATGTTGCCTGGATTGAGTGGCATGCCTTATGAGGATAGGCTGAGGGAGCTCGGTCTTTTCTCCTTGGAGAGACGTAGGATGAGAGGAGAGCTAATAGAGGTATATAAGATGTTGAGAGGCATAGATCAAGTGGACTCTCAGAGGCTTTTTCCCAGGGTGGAAATGGCTGCTACGAGAGGACACATGTTTAAGGTGCTGGGGGGTAGGTACAAGGGAAATGTTAGGGGGAAGTTTTTCACACAGAGGGTGGTGGGCGAGTGGAATCGGCTGCCGTCAGTGGTGGTGGAGGCAAACTCAATAGGGTCTTTTAAGAGACTCCTGGATGAGTACATGGGACTTAATAGGATGGAGGGTTATAGGTAGGCCTAAAAGGTAGGGATATGTTCGGCACAACTTTTGGGGCCGAAGGGCCTGTTTTCTGCTGTAGTTTTTCTATGTTTCTTCTATGTTTCTAAGCAAAGTTGATTTAAGAATACAGTTAACATTCTGCAAAACTTTTACCAACTACAAAAAAAGAAAAAAACAACCATGATATTGTATAAACCTCAACAACTCTACCAAATAAACCTGTTGGACTTTAACCTGCGGTTGTGAGACTTCTTACTGTGTTTACCCCAGTCCAACGCCGGCATCTCCACATCATGACACACACACAGACAAGCTGGAAGTCAGAACAACTTCCCAAAACACTTGGGAGAGACAGACTCTCGTTGCTAGCTAGCGAACCACGAACAGCAGAATTTTCACTTCAGGAAGGCAAGAAGACCTGCTTCCAACTCGCCAGCAGAATTTACAATACCAGGGAGAGAGAAAGAAACACTTCTTTTCAGTCTGATATCCAAACACCTTCTAAACTAACACAGCAGCCAGCAATCTAAAACTGAAAATGAAATAACTCCTGTCACCTGACTTGTCAATCATTCTTCCTCCAGCAATACAAAAGGTCATAATATCCCAGACACTGCATGGAGTCCTGATCAACAAATAAACAAAACCCCATTTAATAATATCCCAGACACTGCATGGAGCCCAGAGCAAAAATAAACAAAACCCCATTTAATAATATCCTCGACACTGCATGGAGCCCAGAGCAAAAATAAACAAAACCCCATTTAATAATATCCTCGACACTGCATGGAGCCCAGAGCAAAAATAAACAAAACCCCATTTAATAATATCCTCGACACTGCATGGAGTCCTGATCAAAAATAAACAAAACCCCATTTAATAATATCCCAGACACTGCATGGAGTCCTGAGCAAAAATAAACAAAACCCCATTTAATAATATCCTCGACACTGCATGGAGTCCTGATCAAAAATAAACAAAACCCCATTTAATAATATCCTCGACACTGCATGGAGCCCAGAGCAAAAATAAACAAAACCCCATTTAATAATATCCTCGACACTGCATGGAGCCCAGAGCAAAAATAAACAAAACCCCATTTAATAATATCCTCGACACTGCATGGAGCCCAGAGCAAAAATAAACAAAACCCCATTTAATAATATCCTCGACACTGCATGGAGCCCAGAGCAAAAATAAACAAAACCCCATTTAATAATATCCTCGACACTGCATGGAGTCCTGATCAAAAATAAACAAAACCCCATTTAATAATATCCCAGACACTGCATGGAGTCCTGAGCAAAAATAAACAAAACCCCATTTAATAATATCCTCGACACTGCATGGAGTCCTGATCAAAAATAAACAAAACCCCATTTAATAATATCCTCGACACTGCATGGAGCCCAGAGCAAAAATAAACAAAACCCCATTTAATAATATCCTCGACACTGCATGGAGCCCAGAGCAAAAATAAACAAAACCCCATTTAATAATATCCCAGACACTGCATGGAGCCCAGAGCAAAAATAAACAAAACCCCATTTAATAATATCCTCGACACTGCATGGAGCCCAGAGCAAAAATAAACAAAACCCCATTTAATAATATCCTCGACACTGCATGGAGTCCTGATCAAAAATAAACAAAACCCCATTTAATAATATCCTCGACACTGCATGGAGCCCAGAGCAAAAATAAACAAAACCCCATTTTAAACCTTTTAAGCAGCAATAAAAGGACTTCTAAGCAGACAGCTCGGCCACAATGAAAAAAAATCAAGGCTGCTTAACTGCAGAGAACATGATTGAAAAGACACACTAGCGTCAGTTTACCCCAGTCCATCGCCGGCATCTCCACATCACACTAGCGTCACACAGTGAACATTGGAAGTCACGACTTTGCTCATGAGATTCACGACTTCTGGGTTTCACAGGATATAATCCCCTGTGCCGCTGATCCTGTGGACAGCAAATGCAGGCTCAAAGTCCCACCCTATATCTGTATTTCCAAACACAGGCTGCCCAACCACAATCTATTAGTCTGCTACGACAAAGAGCACTGCAATCTTAAGAGCTGACACGTCACAATCCCAGGTGAGGAATCCACGTCACTTGTCAAAGCCACTATTGAGAGATGGGAGTCCTGTGACATAGAACATAGAACAGTACAGCGCAGAACAGGCCCTTCGGCCCTCGATGTTGTGCCGAGCTTTGTCCGAAACCAAGATCAAGCTATCCCACTCCCTATCATCCTGGTGTGCTCCATGTGCCTATCCAATAACCGCTTGAAAGTTCCTAAATTGTCCAACTCCACTGTCACAGCAGGCAGTCCATTCCACACCCCAACCACTCTGAGTAAAGAACCTACCTCGGACATCACTCCTATATCTCCCACCATGAACCTTATAGTTATGCCCCCTAGTAACAGCTACATCCACCCGAGGAAATAGTCTCTGAACGTACACTCTATCTAACCCCTCATCATCTTATAAACCTCTATTAAGTTGCCTCTCATCCTCCTCCGCTCTAAAGAGAAAAGCCCTAGCTCCCTCAACCTTTCCTCATAAGACCTACCCTCCAAACCAGCATCCTGGTAAATCTCCTCTGCACTCTCTCCAATGCTTCCACATCCTTCTTATAGTGAGGTGACCAGAACTGCACACAATATTCCAAATGTGGTCTCACCAAGGTCCTGTACAGTTGCAGCATAATCCCACAGTTCTTAAACTCAAACCCCCTGTTAATAAACGCTAACACACTATAGGCCTTCTTCACAGCTCTATCCACTTGAGTGGCAACCTTTAGAGATCTCTCTGTTCCTCCACATTCCTCAGAACCCTGCTGTTGACCCTTTAATCCGCATTCAAATTTGTCCTTCCAAAACGAATCACCTCGCACTTATCAGGGTTAAACTCCATCTGCCATTTTTCGGCCCAGCTCTGCATCTTATCTATGTCTCTTTGCAGCCTACAACAGCCCTCCACCTCATCTACTACTCCACCAATCTTGGTGTCATCAGCAAATTTACTGATCCACCCTTCAGCTCCCTCCTCCAAGTCATTGATAAAAATCACAAATAGCAGAGGACCCAGCACTGATCCCTGTGGTACACTGCTGGTAACTAGTCTCCAGTCTGAAAATTTTCCATCCACCACCACCCTCTGTCTTCTATGAGACAGCCAGTTACTTATCCAATGGGCCAAATTTCCCTCTATCCCACACCTCCTTACTTTCTTCATGAGCCGACCATGGGGAACCTTATCAAACGCCTTACTAAAATCCATGTATACGACATCGACTGCTCGACCTTCATCTACACACTTAGTTACCTCCTCAAAGAATTCAATCAAATTTGTGAGGCAAGACTTACCCTTCACGAATCCATGTTGACTATCCCGGATTAAGCTGCATCTTTCCAAATGGTCATAAATCCTATCCCTCCGGACCTTTTCCATTAACTTACCGACCTCCGAAGTAAGACTAACTGGCCTATAATTACCAGAGCCATTTCTATTCCCTTTCTTGAACAGAGGAACAACATTCGCCATTCTCCAGTCCTCTGTCACTATCCCCGTGGACAGTGAGGACCCAAAGATCAAAGCCAAAAGCTCTGCAATCTCATCCTTTGCCTCCCAAAGAATCCTAGGATATATCCCATCTGGCCCAGGGGACTTATCGACCCTCCAGTTTTTCAAAATTGCTAATACATCTTCCCTCAGAACATCTACCTCCTCCACCTTATCAGTCTGTATCACACTCTCATCTTCACAAACATGGCCCCTCTCCTTGGTGAACACTGAAGAAAAGTATTCATTCATCGCCTCTCCTATCTCTTCTGACCCCATGCACAAGTTTCCACTACTATCCTTGACCAGCCCTAACCTCACCCTGGTCATTCTTTTATTTCTCACATAAGAGTAAAAAGCCTTGGGGTTTTCCTTGCTCTGACCCGCCAAGGACTTCTCATGCCCCCTCCTGGCTCTCCTAAGCCCTTTTTTTAGTTCATTCCTTGCTACCTTGTACCCCTCAAGCGACCCAACTGAACCTTGCTTTCTCATAAGAACATAAGAACATAAGATACAGGAGCAGGAGTAGGCCATCTAGCCCCTCAAGCCTGCTCCGCCATTCAATAAGATCATGGCTGATCTGATAGTGGGTTCAGTTCCACTTACCCACCCGCTCCCCATAACCCTTAATTCCCTTAATGGTTAAAAATCTATCTGTGACTTAAACACATTTAACGAGGTAGCCTCTACTGCTTCATTGGGCAGAGAATTCCAAAGATTCACTACCCTCTGGGAGAAGAAGTTCCTCCTCAACTCTGTTCTAAATTGACTCCCCCGTATTTTGAGGCTATGCCCCCTAGTTCTTGTTTCTATTGTAAGTGGAAATAACCTCGCTGCTTCTACTCTGTCTAGCCCCTTCATTATCTTATATGTCTCTATAAGATCTCCCCTCAACCTTCTAAACTCCAATGAATACAGGCCCAGTCTACTCAATTTCTCCTCATAAGCCAAGCCCCTCATCTCTGGAATCAACCTGGTAAACCTTCTCTGTACCCCCTCCAAAGCTAATATACCCTTTCTTAAATAAGGGGACCAAAATTGCACGCAGTACTCCAGTTGCGGCCTCACCAGTACCCTGTACAATTGCAGCATGACCTCCCTGCTTTTATACTCCATCCCTTTCGTGATAAAGGCCAACATTCCATTTGCCTTCTTGATCACCTGCTGCACCTGCAAACTGAGTTTTTGTGATTCATGCACAAGGACCCCCAGGTCCCTCCGCACAGTAGCATGTTGTAATTTTTCACTGTTTAAATAATAGTCCATTTTACTATTATTCCTTCCAAAGTGGATAACCTCACACTTGTCAACGTTATACTCCATCTGCCAGATCCTTGCCCATTCACTTAACCTATCCAAATCTCTCTGTAGACTCTCTGTGTCCTCCACGCAATTTGCTTTCCCACTCATCTTTGTGTCATCTGCAAACTTTGTTACCCTACACTCGGTCCCCTCCTCCAGATCGTCTATGTATATGGTAAATAGTTGAGGCCCCAGCACCGATCCCTGCGGCACGCCACTAGTCACTGATTGCCAACCGGAAAAGCACCCATTTATTCCGACTCTCTGCTTTCTGTTAGATAGCCAATCCTCAATCCACGCTAACACTTTACCCCCAACTCCGTGTACCTTTATCTTATGCAGTAACCTTTATGCAACCTTATGCAACCAGCAACCTTATGCAGCAACCTATCATCCTTACATACGCTTCCTTTTTCCTCTTGACAAGACATTCCACCTCTTTTGTGAACCATGGTTCCCTCACTCGGCCATTTCCTCCCTGCCTGACAGGGACATACCTATCAAGGACACGCAGTATTTGTTCCTTGAACAAGCTCCACTTTTCATTTGTGCCTTTCCCTGACAGTTTCTGTTCCCATCTTATGCTCCCTAATTCTTGCCTAATCGCATCATAATTACCCCTCCCCCAATTATAAACCTTGCCCTGCCATATAGAACATAGAACATAGAACATTACAGCGCAGAACAGGCCCTTCGGCCCACGATGTTGCACCGACCAGTTAAAAAAAAAACTGTGACCCTCCAACCTAAACCAATTTCTTTTCGTCCATGAACCTATCTACGGATCTCTTAAACGCCCCCAAACTAGGCGCATTTACTACTGATGCTGGCAGGGCATTCCAATCCCTCACCACCCTCTGGGTAAAGAACCTACCCCTGACATCGGTTCTATAACTACCCCCCCTCAATTTAAAGCCATGCCCCCTCGTGCTGGATTTCTCCATCAGAGGAAAAAGGCTATATGGCCCTATCCCTCTCCATTGCAATAATGAAAGACACCAAATTGTGGTCACTATCTCCAAAGTGCTCTCCCACAAACAAATCTAACACTTGGTCCGGTTCATTTCCCAGTACCAAGTCCAATGTGGCCCCACCTCTTGTTGGCCTATCCACATATTGTGTCAGGAAACCCTCCTGCACACACTGTACAAAAACTGCCCCATCCGAACTATTCGACCTATAAAGGTTCCAATCAATATTTGGAAAGTTGAAGTCACCCATGACAACTACCCTGTGACCTCCACACCTATCCATAATCTGCTTTGCAATTTCTTTCTCCACACGTCTATTACTATTTGGGGGCCTATAGACAACTCCTAACAACGTGACTGCTCCTTTCCTATTTCTAACTTCAGCCCATATTACCTCAGTAGGCAGATCCCCCTTGAACTGCCTTTCTGCAGCCGTTAAACTATCCTTGATTAACAATGCTACTCCTCCACCTCTTTTACCACCTTCCCTGCTCTTACTGAAACATCTATACCCCGGAACGTCCAACAACCATTCCTGTCCCTGTTCTAACCATGTCTCCGTAATGGCCACAACATCGTAGTCCCATGTACCTATCCACACTCCAAGTTCACCTACCTTATTCCGGATGCTCCTTGCATTGAAGTAGACACACTTCAACCCACCTTCCTGTCTGCCGGTACACTCCTGCGACCTTGATTCCCTCCTCAGTACCTCACTACCCTCAACACTGGCTTCTGGACTACAGCTCGTTTTCCCACCCCCCTGACAAATTAGTTTAAACCCTCCTGAAGAGCCGTAGCAAATTTCCCTCCCAGGATATTGGTGCCCCTCTGGTTCAGGTGCAAACCGCCCTGTTTGTACAGGTCCCACGTTCCCCAGAATGTGCTCCAATTATCCACGTAACTGAAACCCTCCCTCCTACACCATCCCTGCAGCCACGTGTTTATCTGCACTCTCTCCCTGTTCCTCAACTCGCTAGCACGTGACACCGGCAACAAACCAGGTTTGTCCTGGCTCTCAGCTTCCACCCTAGCTCCCTAAATTCCTGTTTTAAATCCCCGTCCCTTCTCTTACCTATGTCATTGGTACCGATGTGAACCACAACTTGTGATTGTTCCTCCTCCCCCTTAAGGATCCTGAAAACACGGTCTGAGACGTCACGGACCCTGGCACCCGAGAGGCAACATACCATCTGGGAGTCTCTTTCACTGCCACAGAACCTCCTATCGAGTCCCCAAGAACTATTGATCTCCTGCTCTCCCCCCTTCCCTTCTGAGCCACAGGGACGGAAGTGCTGGAGATCCGGTCACCGTGGCTTACCACTGGTAGGTCGTCCCCTCAACAGTATCCAAAGCAGTATACTTGTTGCCGAGGGGAACGACCACAGGGGATCCTTGCACTGACTGCTTCCTCCCAGCCCCTCTCACTGTCACCCATCTATCTTCATTCTTCGGAGTAACTACATCCCCGAAGCTTCTATCTGTGGCCATCTCTGCCTCCAGAATGATTCAAAGTTCATCCATCTCCAGCTCCAATTCCCTAATGGGGTTTTTGAGGAGATGGAGATGGGTGCACTTCCCACAGGTGTAATCAGCAGGGACACTGACGGCGTCCCTCACCTCAAACATCCTGCAGGAGGAACATTGCACTGTCTTCACACCCATCCCCTCTAGATAACTTGCGGATAAAACAAGAAAAAGAAAGAAAGAGCTTACCTGATATTCACTCACCCCCATGAACCTCTAGCTGGGAGAACAAGTTATACGGTCTTGCTGTACTGCAAACCTCAATCTGTCATTTTTCCACCTCCCTGGCAGCTGCACAAGGGTGCTCTGCCAGACTGAACACCCGGCCCCACCTACAATGTTTCCACTGGACCGTGTGTGCCTCTGCCTACAAGACTGATTTACCTCTGTGTACCTATCTAATTGTAGAAGTTCACTGTACTGGAAAGTGAGTTATCCAGCATTAGTCCAGCCGAACAATCTCTCTGAAGGAAATACAGCTCAAGACTTTGATTCTGGACTCTAGACACCCATGAAAGAATAATTATTTTCTCTGTGATCTTTGCCCTGCAAATCTTTCTCTATCCAACTTTTACTTTATATGAGTGAAAAGGAAGCTACGGGACTATATTTGAGTGTGTGCAAATAAACTGACCCTCTGAGTTCACCCTATATCTAGTTTGCTATTAGAAAATTGGATCACACGTTGGGAAACACGCCATCACTTATAAAGGGGGAAGCAAACATTCTGTTTACACAAGGGTGGTGAGACGAGAAATGAAGCCTGTTTAAATAAGCCCTCTCGTGGCCGTAACAGGATATAAAGCACATTGGGACTTTGCATGGTTGTAAAAAATGTTATCTAAATCAAAGTCTTTCTATTTCTTTTTCTGCTGCCCTGACAATCTAGCTGAATAATAACATTATGAATGGCAGCATTCATTGTTTTCACTTTTCACTGCAGAATGTCAGGAATTGGGTAACAGACCTTCCAATTAAGTCCTAATTTGATGTCAATTATTCAGTAGAAGTCACTGATATATATAAGGGGCCACAAGTGGCACTATTTGGTGGTGGAGAATTGTGTGTGGAATTGGATCAAAGAAATAAAGGTATTTTACCAAGAAGCAGAACTTCCCTTACCCTGCACAGCAACCGAGAGGATCAAACACAGAATCACACTTCAACTTATATATATTGCACTGATAACTGGAAACATTCTGGGTGGGGTTTTCCGGCTGTACTCGCCTCAAAACCGGAAAATTCCACCCAAGGTAATCGGACCTTTTCATGGTTCTCCCTGCCGCCCGGTATGATTTCTGTCGTGGGCGGGACAGGAAAATTCCCCCCCCCCAACCCCTTTTTATCACAAGTTGAATTCCTGCTATAAAATGTACAAAGATGTTGAATAGAAATATTATTCTGGACCACATTGTTCTTCTCAAGCATGTCCTGGCAGCCAGTTTCACAGCACTGCTGGAAGATATGAGAAATCAGTCCCTCCACCTACTTTTTCATTTAGGAAACAGAGAGGATGAAAGATAGAAAAATATAACCTTGGAAACGTACAGCACAGCAAAAGTTCATTTGGCTGATCATACCTGTGCCAAATCATTGAAAGAACTATCCAATTAATCCCACTCCCCTACTCTTTCCACATCACCTTATGAACTTTGTTCCCGAGCAGTAGCAATATCCTTTTGAAAGTTACTATTCTATTTGTTTCCACCATTCTTTAAGGCAGCGCTTCCCAGATAATAGCAACTCAGGGTGTTAAAAAAAACCTTATAAATAAGCAATGTCATCTTGCAAAACCAACAGAGTTACACTTGCTATAAGAGTTAGTTTTTCTTATTTCCTTTGCTTTGAGTTTCTTTCCCAGGTCTAGGGAAATCTTTGTCTCTTTGAGCTTCACCATTCACTCTATACAAACTGAAAGAAGCACAGTGCATGGAAATGTAGCATTTACCTGACATCGAACAGCCAACTTCCCTGGAAAGCTTGTGAGACCTTTTACCTTCAAAGCATTCTTAATAAACTCTTGCTGCTGCACATTGACCTTTGATTGGTGAGAAACTGATAACTGCCATTGATGAATCGTATTCAGGCACATAATTGCACATTAATGATTAATTATTTGAAGTTAATATCCGAATCTTTCAGTTTTAAAAAATGCATGGACCTGTTCATATGAAATTGAATGTCTCAAGTTCAAGCCCCGTCTGTGCTGAATTCAGTTACTTAAGCAGAAACAGCAAGTGATAAGGGGAAACCATAACTGGTCACAGCACCTCTAGGCCAGGGAGGTAACCAACAATCAGCTGGAGTTCCCAGCCTGATCACACATCAGTGACCCCACTGGAAATTGTATGTGTGAGTGGGTGGCATTGAGGGAAAATTAAGGTGGGCTCAATCATGAGCCACTTGAAGTCAACATTTGTTCGTACTCAGTGATCAAGAATAACTGTTTAACAAGTTGCCAAACTTGTGCTGCCCACAGAACTATAAGCCAGCAGAGAAGCATGGGTTAGTACAGACAGTAAACTAGCATAGATTTGTGAAAAGGAAATTCTGTATGTCCAATCTGACCAAGTTCTTTGACAGAGTGAGAGAGGATTCATTCCATTGAATAATATTGCACTTTCTTTAAAGTTTATTTATTAGTCACAAGTCAGGCTTACATTAACACTGCAATGAAGTTACTGTGAAATTCCCCCAGTCGCCACACTCCGGCACCTGTTCAGGACAATGCACCTAACCAGCACGTCTTTCAGAATGTGGGAGGAAACCAGAGCGCCCGGAGGAAACCCATGCAGACACGGGGAGAACGTGCAAACTCCACACAGTCAGTGACCCAAGCCAGGAATCAAACCCAGGTCCCTGGCCCTGTGAAGCAGCAGTGCTAACCACTGTGCTACCATGCTTGTTGGGCATCTCTTTATTGCAGTTGGCGAGTTGTAAGTGTTGAGGGATGATGTGGGTTTCAGTGTTGTCCTGAGCTACAGTGAAAAGTATTGTTTCTTGCGCACTATCCAGACAAAGCATACCGTACATAAAGTACATAGGAGAGAAGAAAAGGAGTGCAGAAGAGAGTGTTACAGTCATAGCTAGGATGTAGAGAAAGATCAACTTAATATAAGGTAGGTCCATTCAAAAGTCTAATGGCAGCAGGGAAGAAGCTGTCCGGTTGGTACGTGATCTCAGACTTCTGTATCTTTTTCCTGCTGGAAGACGGTGGATCCTTGATTGTGCTGGCTGCTTTTCCGAGGCAGCGGGTGATGGTGTTCCGATACATATGTCCCCTGTCCTTCTAGGAAATGGAGGTTGTGGGTTTCAAAGGTATTTTGAAACAGCATGCAGTGTCGCTTGTAGCTGTCACTGTGTGCAGTGCTTCTTTTTTCTGATCTTGTCATTTTACCTTGCTGTCGTTGCCAGATTTCTTGCAGCATGGCCGGGATGTTGGGCAGAATACAGTACTGGGCTAAGGCAAGTATTTCCAGCAGCTTGTTGAGCACCTCATTATTGCAGATGGGTGGTGAGGGATGATTATGAGTTTTCTTGTTATCCTGAGCTACATTGCCAGCCAGCTCTTGGAGTTCAACAGTGGTCAGGTAGGTGGGGAAAAAAGTGAATCAAATGGTGAAAATCTAGTATTCTTAAACATCCAGTCCTACAATTTCAATGCTAAACCAACAAATCCAACCCAAAGCATCTGTGATGATAATGTGCCTTTAAGAAATGTATTTTAATTATGTTCCTTTGTAGGATGTTTCAAGCAGGCCCTGGCATTGTATTGGTGCCGTGTTGTCTGTAAACAGTGTCCTTTATTGCAGCTGAGGTTGTATCATTGATATCATGTTGATTTTAATTTCAGCTAATACATTGTTCTGGGGTTTTCTGGCCATTTGGGGATTGCAGTGTGGAGTTTGATTTGGGGATGATTGATAGGTGAGGTGATATGCCTGGGGACAGATTTTTTCCACAGAAAAATTCAAGTTGTAGTTTCATTTTTCAGTTGTTATTAGAGGCCGGTGGAAGAAGGCAGTGTCTCTGTCTCTTTCTCTCTCTCTCCAGAGGCCTGATGAAAGTTCCAGGACTCGGAAACCTCAGAGAATCCGACATTCAAAGGACCAATTTACAGCAGGTGTCAAAACCTGTGTCAAGTTTATTTAATTTGATTTGATTTATTATTGTCACATGTATTAGTATACAGTGAAAAGTATTGTTTGTTGTGCGCTATACAGACAAAGAGAAGGAGAGAGTGCAGAATGTAGTATTAGAGTCATTGTTTGGATGTAGAGAAAGGTCAACTTAGTGCAAGGTAGGTCCATTCAGGAGTCTGATGGCAGCAGGAAAGAAGCTGTTCTTGAGTCAGTTGGCACATGACCTCAGGCTTTTGTCTCTTTTTCCCGATGGAAGAAGGTGGAAGAGAGAATGTCCGGGGTGCATGGGGTCCTTAATTATGCTGGCTGCTTTGCCGAGGCAGTGGGAAGTGTAGACAGAGTCAATGGATGGGAGGCTGCTTTGCGTGATGATCTGGGCAGCTTCAATGAGTGAAAAAAGTGAATCAAATGGAGAAAATCTAAATGTATTTTAATCATGTTCCTTTGCAGGATGTTTCAAGCAGGCCGTGGCATTGTATTGGTGCCATGTTGTCTGTGATGAACTGGGCTTAATTCTGGATCCTTTTTGTTTCTTGCAGTCTTGGGCACAGCAGGAGCCATACCAAGCTGTGATGCAATCAGAAAGAATGCTTTCTATGGTGCATCTATAAAAGTTGGCGAGAGTCGTAGCTGACATGCCAAATTTCCTTAGTCTTCTGAGAAAGCAGAGGTGTTGGTGGGCTTGCTTAACTATAGTGTCGGCATGGGGGTACCAGGACAGGTTGTTGGTGATCTGGACACCTAAAAACATGAAGCTCTCGACCATTTCTACTTTGTTCCCATTAATGTAGACAGGGGCATGTTCTCTACTATAGTCGATGACAATCTCCTTCGTTTTGTTGACATTGAGGGAGAGATTAGTCGTCGAGATTTTCTATCTCGTTCCTCTACTCCGTCTCGTCATTGTTTGAGATCCAACCCACTACGCTGGTGTCGTCAGCAAACTTGAAAATCGAGTTGGAGGGGAATTTGGCCACACAGAGATAGGTTGGGAAACATGCAGATTTGCTTCTTTGGCACACAGTCTTCTACACACTTACACATTTTGGTAGATCTAATGCAGGTGGGAGCTATACAATAAATGGCAGGACCATCAGGAGTATAGACACACAGAGGGATCTGGGTGTACAAGTCCACAGATCTTTAAAGGTGGCAGCCAGGTGGAAAAGGTGGTGACGAAGGCATATGGCATGTTTGCCTTTATTGGACGGGGCATAGAGTATAAAAGTTGGCATATGGTGTTGCTTTTATATATAATGTTGGTTAGGCCACATTTGAAATACTGCGTCCAGTTCTGGTCGCCACACTACCAGAAGGATGTGGAGGCTTTGGAGAGAGTGCAGAAAAGGTTTACCAGGATGTTGCCTGGTATGGAAGGTATTAGCTATGAGGTGAGATTGAGTAAACTAGGGTTGTTCGCCCTGGAAAGACGGAGGTTGAGGGGCGACCTAATAGAAGTTTATAAAATTATGAAGGGCATAGATAGGGTGAACAGTTGGAAGCTTTTCCCCAGGTCAGAAAGGACAAACACAAGGGGTCACAAGTTCAAGGTAAGGGGGGCAAGGTTCAATACAGATATGCGGGGGACGTATTTTACACAGAGGGTGGTGGGGGCCTGGAATGCACTGCCAAGCAAGGTGGTTGAGGCAGACACGCTAGGATCATTTAAGACTTATCTAGATAGCCACATGAACAGACTGGGAATAGAGGGATACAAACGGATGGTCTAGTTAGGAACACATGATCAGTGCAGGCTTGGAGGGCCGAGGGGCCTGTTCCTGTGCTGTATTGTTCTTTGTTCTTTAATGAAGTCAGTTACTGTTGTGGTGTACTCATTCAGGTTGGTTGCAGAGTTTTTATAAACTGACCAGTCCACTGACTTTAAGCAGTCCCATAGGAGATCATCCGATTCCTCAGACCAACATTGCACAACTTTCTTTGATGGATTCTCCCGCTTCAGTTTTTGCTTGTAAGCTGGGAGCAGAAGCACAGCCTTGTGGTCTGATTTGCCAAATGTGGGCGGGCGATAGAGCGGTAGGCATGTTTGATATTTGTGTAGCAGTGTCTAGGATGTTTGGGCCTCTGGTGGAACAGGAGACGTGTTGGTGGTAATTTGGTCAGATGCTCTTGAGCTTGGCCTGATTGAAGTCCCCGGCCACGATGAACAAGGCCCCGAGATGTTTCATCTCAAGGCTATTTGTGGTGGTGTATATTTCGTCCAGTGTGGTCTTCACATCCGCATGGGATGGGATGTAAACTGCCATCAGGATAACGGAGGTGAACTCCTGCGGAAGGTAGTAGGGGCAGTATTTGAAGTCCAGGGAGCAGAAACTTGCCAGTGTTGCTACGTTTAGGCACCATGAGGTGTTGATTAGGAAGTAGACCTCACCTCTCCTCGCCTCGCCTGAGGCCGCTGTCCAGGACATTGAGGGTAGATCACAGCTGTGATGTGCTCCCTAATCAGCAATGCAGCTCCCCGACCCAATCTGCCCTGTCTACAACAATGATATCCCGGTATGTTAGGCTGCCAGTCCTTTCCCTCCTTTAAACAAATCTCTGTAATTGCAATTGCGTCATAATTCCATGCAGTAATCCAGGCTCTCAGTTCATCTGTCTTACCTGTTATACTTCTTGCATTGAAGCAAATGGACTCCAGACCTCCAGTCCAGCCAAGCCCCGTGGCCTCCCTCTGCCTGCTCTTACTCTGTGCTATGTTTATCTCAGTCTCACTTTCTTCCCCAGTCCCTACACTTACTGGCCTGCTATTCCGGTTCCCACCCCCTGCCACACTAGTTTAAACCCTCCCGAACATCACTAGCAAACCTCCCGCCCAGGATATTGGTGCCCCTCCAGTTCAGGTGTAACCTGTCCTTCTTGTACAGGTCCTATCTTCCCCAGAAGACATTCCAGCAATCCATGTATCTAAACTGCTCCCTCCTACACCAGCCACATGTTCAACTGTACTATCTTGCTGTTCCAAGTCTCACTAGCACCTGGCATGAGTAGTAATCCTGAGATTACTACCCGAGAGGTTCTGGTTTTTAGCTCCCTACAGACCTGCTGCATTGGCCATGCGAAATTCACCCTCAGTGTACCCAAACAAGTACCAGAGTGTGGAGACTAGGGGATTTTAACAGTAACTTCATTGCAGTATGAATGTAAGCCTATTTGTGACACTAATAAATAAACTTTAATTTTCCCATCTCGTTCGTATTCCTGGCAGGTAAAGGTGTGGTGTGGAAGGTGATGAAGCCTGCTAAAGATTCAAGTGTTGTTCAAGTTCATGTGCCTGCTGCCATCTCGGCAGTGTCTCCATGATATGACCCTATCCTCAGAGCTAATGTGCACTGCTCTCAGCCAGACAGGTGTCAGATGTTCCCATACGCAATGTGAACATCTCAGGAGTGTTTTCATTGCATCTCGTCATCATCCTCCTAGAATCTTGTGTCAATGAGGGTGGCAGAAGCATTCCTGTCTCATCTAGCCAGTGCAATGACATCATTGCCTGCATCCTTGCCTTCCAAGCCCACATCATCCATCTCCTCATCTTCCAGGTGCTCCTCATTTTGCATCACCAGGTTGCATAGCATGCAGTAAGCCACGATGTTGTGTGTCTCCTGCGGGGTGTGCTGGAGTGCCCTGCCAGATTCT